>NW_013952918.1:61357-65634 GCF_001266775.1 Austrofundulus limnaeus | reverse complement strand
AGGCGAACGGGGGCGTGGTTACAGGAGACGTCACGGACACAAAACGAGACCCTATTGGTCGCTGAAGTCAACAGCGGAAGCGCTGTCCTCTTCCTCTCATATCCACCCATACTGACACGCATTCACCGGTCTCCGGCTCGCAGTTTATGTTTGGCCGCTCGGTTGGTAACCTGTTCCAGAGAGTCCAGAGCTTCTTGAACCGGAGGTCACTAATGACGAAGCCGAATGTTGTCTTTGTTCTCGGCGGGCCCGGCGCCGGCAAAGGGACCCAGTGCTCCAAAATTGTGGAGGTACGAGAAAAATAAAATTAAATAAAATACAGGAATATGTGTTTGTCCTTCACGGTTTAGCTTGGCGACACGAAATAATGCTCAGCCAGGTTCTGAACAGGTTTGCTTGTTGATTATATTTGTATTAACAGTGTAATGATTAATTTTGATTAACTTCCGGTTGTCCTCTAAAGCTGAACCTGTGCTAACCAGCCAGACAGCTAGCAGTTAGCCTCGCAGAATATTTAGTTTAACTCGAATAAACAATCAGATCACGCTCAGAAGCTTCACAGTAAGTAACTTTTTGTTCATTTACATTTGTCCTCAACTATCCTGCAGTGGTTTTTTTTTATAAGACTAACGGAAAATCATTTGCTTTAGCCCCCGGTTTTGATGAATGAATGAATTAATAATTAATTAATTATTAATTCATTCATTCATCAAAACCGGGGGCTAAAGCAAATGATTTTCCGTTAGTCTTTTAAAAAAAACCACTGCAGGATAGTTGAAGACAAATGTAAATGAACAAAAAGTTACTTACTGTGAAGCTTCTGAGCGTGATCTGATTGTTTATTCGAGTTAAACTAAATATTCTGCGAGGCTAACTGCTAGCTGTCTGGCTGGTTAGCACAGGTTCAGCTTTAGAGGACAACCGGAAGTTAATCAAAATTAATCATTACACTGTTAATACAAATATAATCAACAAGCAAACCTGTTCAGAACCTGGCTGAGCATTATTTCGTGTCGCCAAGCTAAACCGTGAAGGACAAACACATATTCCTGTATTTTATTTAATTTTATTTTTCTCGTACCTCCACAATTTTGGAGCACTGGGTCCCTTTGCCGGCGCCGGGCCCGCCGAGAACAAAGACAACATTCGGCTTCGTCATTAGTGACCTCCGGTTCAAGAAGCTCTGGACTCTCTGGAACAGGTTACCAACCGAGCGGCCAAACATAAACTGCGAGCCGGAGACCGGTGAATGCGTGTCAGTATGGGTGGATATGAGAGGAAGAGGACAGCGCTTCCGCTGTTGACTTCAGCGACCAATAGGGTCTCGTTTTGTGTCCGTGACGTCTCCTGTAACCACGCCCCCGTTCGCCTATTTTCTTTTCTTTTTTTTTCTTTTTTCAATGCAGAGTTCTGGTGACGCCCCTCCCCTGCCTCTTTCTCCACAGCATCAGCACCTCCACACCGAAGCAGGCGAGAAGCCGCTGGAAGAGGATGCTCTCCGGCATGTTCCGCTCGGCAGCTCGAGGACCCACAGCCTGACGATGCTGCGGCTAACCGTGAGACCGACGGCGTGCTTTTATCACGTTCATTCTGCCCCGCTGCGTCCATTCATCATGCACCATTCATGCGCCTCCACGAATGGAAGCCCGCCTCGAGGAAAGCATTAAAATAGCGCAGTTAGCTCGCCTGCACCGCGCGCGTTCTCGCATGTTTTTCATGTAGGTCGGAGGGATGAAGACCCCGGTTGCGTCTTTCGAGGGCGCCGCGTGAACGTTGGGCTGAAAACACGAGCGAGCCAAGCGAACAAAAGGCATCCTAGCCCTCCTCCTCTGACGCACCTGGCTGCCCTGTCGCCACCTGACATGACAGCGCAGAGCCGGGAGCAGGGCAGCAGGATTAAGGGGCACCGACGTGCGGCCGGACGTGCGGACTCGACACGGAGCAGAGGACGTCTGGCGGAGAGGCAGCAGCAGCCCAGGGGAGGCCGGATTGCAGTTTCTGCGGACGAGCGCCAAGGGCAGTGCGGCAGTCAGCAGTCAGACCGGGGGGAGGAGGCTGCAGAKATCTGTGATATACTCCCCCCTAACTCCAGTCTCCACACCATCCTGAACATATGATGGTGGATGTTCCTATGCTCCATTTATGGTGACTGTGGCATCCCCCAATCCACCTCTCAACTTTTTCCAACCAATCAGTGATGATGATGTGCAGTTAAAGGTAAGGTTTGCTCTCCGGGCAACGGGTGGAGCCCTGAGGGGACCGATGAGCATACTGGCCAGGTATCACTCCCTCCCGTCTTCTCTGGTTCTGCTCCTCCTGCTTGGCACTATGGGCTGTATTCAGAGCATCGCCTGCAAGCCCCGCATCCGACGGGAGAACATTGTGGTGTATGAGGTGTCCGCCTCCATCGACCAGTGTCCCACCATCATCGAGGAGAACTCACCCATCGTGCTCCGTTACAAGACACCATACTTCAGGGCCTCAGCGGGAGTTGTGATGCCACCGGTGCCCCGCAATGAAACCTGGGTGGTGGGCTGGATCCAGGCCTGTACCCAGATGGAGTTCTACAACACATATGGTGACATTGGCATGTAAGTAGAAGATGTCCCCACACTTAGTCGTTGCTGGAAAATCTCAAGCCAATCCATTCTCACTCCCAACTCGTWACATACTGACGCTTTCCCAATGTTCACTTAAGAAAGTGTAGAAAATGCTCAAATTTAACCGTCCCAAAGCCTAAAATTACCTTTATTCGCTCTAGACATCCTGTCCCTGACCCTAGTACCTAAAATTAACCATCAACCCTGATCCCTAAAATTAACCATTTTTGGAAAGTGTAGGAAATTCACATCAACTACATGTCCCAAACCCTAAAATTACCTAATATCCACCCTAGACATCCTATCCCTGACCCCACAACCTAAAATTATCCATGAACCCTGATCCCTATTATTAACCACGGACCCCAACTCAAAGACCCCTATATTTTGTGTCCCGATGCATCAAAACCAGACACYGAGGGAACCCGGAAATGCCTGGTGCGTCAGTAACTGACATGAGGGTTTATCCGAAACATCAAAAATAAGACGCAGAGGGAACCTTGGAAAAGCGTCAATATGTGACGAGTTGGGAGTGAGAATGTTTTTCAACTCAAGCCTGATCTCCGTGTTATGGTACAGGTCCAGCTGGGAGTTGCCAGAGCTCCGAGAGGGTCGGGTAAAGGCCATCAGCGACTCAGATGGTGTCAGCTACCCCTGGTACGGCAACACAACGGAGACGGTGACCCTCACCGGCCCTACGTCCAAACCGTCCCGCCTGACAGTTAGCATGAATGATAACTTCTATCCCAGTGTGACCTGGGCAGTCCCCATCAGCAACAGCAACACACCCATGCTGACCCACATCACCAGAGACCAGAGTTTCATCACCTGGTTGGTGGCCATGAACTCCGTCACCAAGGTAGGTCTAACCTATAAGCAGCTCTATCACGATACAATGTATCAAGTTTTTTGGGTGACAATACAACGCTTGTAGATATCACAAATTTTGCCATGATACAATTTTGATTCAATTCAGTTCACAAGTCTGCAATATACAGCATATTATATATCATGGACATATCAGTTGGGCATATGATGATGATAAGGATCAGTGTTTTTTTTTTGTCTCAATGTAAATGAATCATTAGTCATTTTATTGATATGAATAAAATGAATCGATGTTACTAAACCACGAAGAGGCCTATGTTGAAAAAACATCACATAGGTTTAGTCCATATTTAAAGGATCATTGGCTGCATTGTCCAGAACTGTGTTTGTATTTCACAGACAGACTATGATGGTATCAGCCCCTGCACTTTTCTCCTCTGGTGTAAGGTTACAGATGATCAAATCATTGCCTTCAGTCCTACAGCAGATAGAGCCTGTGTGTCCATTACATAGTCTGCAGCTCAGAAATCATATTCTAATATTTGCTTCATTGTTGTTTTTTYCTTGTGAAATTCTAATTGGAGCTAACAGTCACCTATGAAATTTCTTAAAAGCCTTTTTAAAATTTTTCTAAGGGTGTCAAGTTAAAGGTAAGAACCAGAGGAAGTCATCAGACACCCTGGTTAAAAAAAACCCTGGAAATGCCTGGAACTGTTTAAAGGCAGAAATCATTTTTGCCCACTGGTGGAACAATGACTGCTAAGTGGTTAATTAGAACCTGGCAATAATCAGCAGTGTTGTATAAAGTACCTCAAAGTGATACTTGAGTAGAAGTACAAGTATCTTATC
>NW_013952918.1:55634-60297 GCF_001266775.1 Austrofundulus limnaeus | reverse complement strand
AGCAGGACCAGAAGGAAAAGCAAAAATGCAAGACAAGTTTAAAGGTGTTGAAGACAGTTTTGTTAATTTTCAATGCGAACAAAAATGGCCCAAAAAGCTAAATATTTCAAAAAGTATGATTTGCTGAAATACTAAAAGTCACAGCCAGAATGTCCTGAAGGAGCTGAACAKTTTTGATATATGAATTGATTGATTGAACTCATTCAGAGAACCTATTCAACTTCTTTTTGGACGATGAGCTGTTGAGGTAGGACATAATTGTGATTTGAGATACGTGCTGGAAAACGTATGAAAGAGATGTGGATCATCTCAATACTGTGAATGCTTGATAGCGACTAGATTAAGCTAAGTTATGTTTAAACTCAGTCAAACTTACACAACATGGCCAGATTAAAGATCATGCTTTCTTCCCCCTCCAGGAGCGTATTGTGTTGCAGACAGTTCGGTGGCGGATGCGGGTCGACATCGCCGTGGATCCAGACATGCCTCTGGGCTCTCGAGCATCACTGGTGGGCCGACCCTACCAGGAGCAGCCGCACATCCTCAACTACCAGGAGCCAATCCCCCCCAACGCACTCGGAAGGCCGAACGCCAACGACGCTCAAGTGCTGATGTGGAGGCCACGGAGAGGGGCACCGCTTGTGGTCATACCGCCAAAATAATAGTCTTTATATATAGGTGCTCCCTTCAGCAGGAAAAAAAAAGTTGTGAAGCCTGATGGTTTTCATGTGGCTCCTGTTACAAAAAGCCAAAGTGGAAGTGACATCCAGGATCTGAAACACCACGTCAATAAATAAATAAAGAAAACCACAAACCTACAACTGGCTGTCGTTAAGAACCTTGGAGGCATCGAGGATCAAGAAGTTCTGAACTGCCCGATGAGCTTTGCCTGCATTTTAGCAAAGAACATACAGTTTTTACACAAACTACAGAAGTATTCCCCTCCAAGAAGAACTGCATCCTGTGTCCTTCCGTAGACCTTTTTGCATGAGAATGAATAGACTGAAAGTCCTTGACAAAGATTAAGAGTATCACTTGTTTTATAAAACTTCTTACCTGAAGACATATTGACGAGGAAAAAATACTGCAGGCTTGTTTAACCTCGTCTGTGCCAACAAAGGCCTTTTCAGCACACCGGCACCGGTGGTAAAGGATGTAATCAGATCCTTTCATAGACACTATTATACAAGTCTTTTTTTAGGTTAAGATTAAACGCGTACATCAGATTGTATTAAAAGCACCCACTTGGCACAAAGTCTGGAAGAGGAAACAATATTGTTGCAGTTTTTACTGGAGTTTTGCCATAGACACCAAACTTATATTTTCAGCACACGGGCCTCTTGTGCAGCCAGTATTGTATTCAAATGGGTGACCAACCATCAGAGAGATGAGCTGGACCTCTTTCTGCATTAAATAAAACATGTCAGACAAGCTTACATTAAGCAGAGTGTAAATGGGTTGAAATGCTGCTGAACACGAAGAAACAGGAGGTGGATGATTAGGGCTCCAAACAATCACCAGCCAGGTCATGTTGCACAAAAACATTACAGAATTAAGAGATGAGGGACTGCAGAAGTAGTCCTGAAGGGAAAGTGTGGTCATTTATTAAGTGATTCAAATAGTTATCGATAGTTCCTTAACAGTCATAAACCACAGAAAAAGAAGAGAATGGCAGAAGCCCTTCTCCAGGCTAGGCTAATGGCTGGTCAAGCCTTCTTTCTATAGTTTTTTTTTAAGTTATTTATATTTTATAAACTTCATACAGGTGTGAAAGAACGCTACRTTAGCTGGAATCAAACCTCAACACTTTTCAATGGCATCATCTGTTTAGTTTGTAGCTGTGATGTTTGTATTTCTGGAGTTGAGGAAACTTTTGGACTGACGATAAACTAAGTGTCCCATTTTTCTTCTCACAAGTCACCCAGAAGCTGGTGTGTTTTATTTTTCACASTACACTTGTGATGTGATGTTTTAAGTCCTGCCTTTTCTTCTGCACACAAACATTGGGTTACATGACCTTTCTCATATGCATGAAATAACCAATAACTGCTAAACTGCTTAGATAAATCCATATTTGAACACAACGCACCAGGGTCGATAYCTAAAATCATTATCCAAGAGGTATTTAAAAAAAAAATTAAGGGCAAGATCCAGTACACTGTAGTGTCAGGACTTAAAGTGCTTGGCACATCAAACCTTTGCAATAAGGATAGGTGTGTCACAGGTACTTTAAAACTTGGAACCATCATGGCCAGTTCAGTTAAAAATACTAATGAAACAAACTGTGTCATGTTAAAGTGTGTTTTTTTTAATGTCATCTTTAACAGCTGTCTGACGTTTTTGCGAAAGAGTTATTTTATAAGCCTAAAACAACTAAATATAGCCTGGAGGAAGACTTCCTCTTTCATCACACTCTGTGATCTAAGATTGCTCACGAGGCACTAATGACTGATAACTTTAAAGGGATCCACGATTAGTTGTAACATTAGACTTTATTTGATAAACATATATTTTAACTGTAAAATAAAGACTGTTAAATACTGTAAGATGTTTAGTTTTGTCAAATTTTAAAAATATATTTTAACACGGACAGAGCCATTCTATTTACACACAATGTATTCAGGCAAATGATGACATGGATAGGTCATCAGTGTGAGCGAGCTATATCCACCCTGAAGGTTAATGTTGGACAATATATGATGATTACCTCTTTTAAATGAAACCAGAGAGCGTTGACAGAGAGGAGAAGGTGGAAATGACTCAGCCTGTAATTGAAAAAATAGATGGAGGACAACAGAGCTGCTTCATGGAAGAAGAACCTCAAAGCCTGTTAGACTTTGCGCTAGCGCCGATGCTATATTGCCTTATATGTATTAGCTCAGCGCTAGCGCGACAAACTAACAAACCAAACGGAGGTCCTCCGTCCATATTTTCAATTGCAGGCTGAGCCATTTTTGCGTTCCCCTCTGTCATGTAGATGGAGGACCTCAGTGACGAAAGGAGAATGTGTAGCACTGAGTTAATACATATATGGTGATAGCATCGGGGCTAATGCTAAAACTAACAGACTAAGCTGAGGTTCTTCTTCCATGAAGCAGCTCTGTTGTCCTCCATCTATATTTTCAATTACAGGCTGAGTCATTTCTACCTTCTCCTCTCTGTCATCGCTCTTTGGATTCATTGAAAAGAGCCGAACGTCAGATATTGTACAAGATTAACCTTCAGGGTGACTATAGATCGCTAGCAGCCTCACACCGAGGACCTATCCACGTCATCATTTACCCAGAATGCTTTGTGTGTAAATAAAATGGTCTGTGTAATACATTTTAAATTTTTGATTTAAAAATTATAAAAACTAAACAGCCTACAGTATTTTTAGTCGTTATTTTACAGTGAAAATATATGTTTAACAAATAAAGTCTATTGTTAAAACTAAACTTGGATCTTAAAACATCACTTGTTGAATGACCAGACTATCCCTTGAATGACCAGACTATCCCTTTAAGAGGTTGTTGGGTTTTTGGATGTTTTTGGACCCAGCAGTTCTGTGAGGTTCTTCTTGTCTTGCAGTCACTTTCCTGCTGATCAGTGAGAAGCGTTTCATGTCTCCTGGTTTCGGACTGACCCACGGTTCATTCTTGCTTTCAAACAGATCACAGGACTCTCCAGGTTCACGCCTCACCTTCCCGTGTCGCTCCTCTCTCTCTCTCTCTCTCTCTCTGCCTCACCGAACACACACCAAATCGCCCAGGTCTTCCCTGGAACCCACAACTATGCAAACAGCTATTAAATCCAACATAAACTCCTCTTTATTCTGCTTTTGTTGGTCAGGGTGCGTGCTGAATGAGGGCGATTGTAAACTCCTCAGAGGTTGAAGCAGGCCATGTTAATGCAGCGGGTCTGTCGCAGCACCTCAGCTCAGACATCTGTTGCTATAGAGACTGGTTTGGTTTTCCAGTGTGCACTGCAACTGGAGCTGAAAAAAAGTGCAAAATATTCATGGGTGTGCCTGGATCTTTGTGATAGGAGTGCACGCACACATAGATACATCAAAGCCTGTGTGTTTGTGTGCTTGTTTCTGCTACAGAGTGAGGACCACTTGCAAAATAGTTACCATCAAAGGGAGGACCTTTTCCTGGTCCTCGCTTTGTTTGCAGCTCTGCTGTGCTTTACCAGTTAGGTTTAGAGGTATGGTGTGAATTAAGTTCTGGTTCAGGTTAGGGTTAACTATAGACCAGTAATGGTTAATTTTAGGGAAAATAACTGGGTTACGCATAAATACAGTTACAAAAATGAATGAAAGTCAATACAAAGTCCTCAGTTTGATGCAAATACAAGGATGTGCGTGTGTGTGTATGTACGGGTTTTTCCTACGTGTGGACAATTTTCCTAAAAAAAAGCTGCCTCKTGGGAACCGAAGTGAATCATGGGGACCACTGCCAGGTCCCCACAGGTCCAAATGCAAATTACAGGTGTGGGGTTAGGTTTAGGACCAAGGTTTAGGTTAGTTTTAGGGTCAGGTAAGTTTCTGTGAGGTTAATTTTAGAGTATATGATCAGGGTTAGGCTATAAAGTCTAAAAAACATGAATGGAAGTCAATGGAAGGTCCCCACGGGGTCGAGAAACAAACATGTGTGTGCGTGTGTGTGTGTGTGTGTAGGTG
>NW_013952918.1:54085-55624 GCF_001266775.1 Austrofundulus limnaeus | reverse complement strand
ATCGTATGACACACACACACACACACACACACACACACACACACACAGAGGGGGGGGGGGATCAAAGCAGAGCCTGAAATCCATTTTAATCAACTCGTCTGTAAGGATTTTTATTTTGCATTTAAATAATGGTTGAAGAGCAGCTTGTAAAAATAAATATGAGGGTGAGCAGAAAGCAGAACCGTTCCTTCTCTTTAAGATTGATCACATCTTAAATGAAAAACATTCAGCATCTTTGGCAGAGGTAACCCCTCCTCTTTGCAGCATCTCAGTTCTTCGCTCCAGCACTAGATGGAGACTCTGCTCTCTTAACTCTCCCAGACATCAGCAGAACCATTGGTGCTTTTTTTCTATTTCCCCCCATTTCCCTTCAGAACACAGGTAAACAGTGAAACACGTTTCCATGTGTGTGTGTCTCGACCTGCTGCTGGCATGATCTCCTTCAGATTGCACTTTATTGTCCTGCTCCAGTGTGTGTCGGTGCAGCAGTTTGACTCTGTTTCTGCTGTAGGTAGAATCTTAATGAAGAAATGTTAGAGTAGCTGCTTTTCTCATTTATGAATAGCAGCCATTTATTTTCTGTAGTTGTTTGGCAAAATTCAGCAGTTTCAGTTGTTTCTCCCTTCATTCACGAGTCCAGGGTTGTCACAGTTTGCAGAGTCCTGCTCTGCATGTTGAAGTGGGGGCTGCCATCTCCGCTCCGTCAGGCAGCTCAGCCCACAGATCCTCCCCACTCTGACTACACCTTGACGGCACTGCTGGCAGGTTTCCCCTCGTAGCTGTAAAGGAACGTAGCAACACTCACCAGCACTGCCCCGAAGAAAAACATCCTGAGGAAGAAGCAGCAACACAAACACATATATTTGAATAAACTGATAAAACAATCAGAAATCCAGCTCATTCTGTGTTCTCAGGATTACCCTGTGGGGTTAAAGTCGTTTAGGAGAAAGTAGGAGATGAGAGTGGACGTGATGATTGACAGCGAGGTGGCGAATCCTTTCAGAATGTTGTCTGCATATTTGATGACCACGGCAACGACCAGCCCACCCACAGCCTGCAGACAGACATCCCAGAGGTTAAAACCACTGAAACCAGAATAAAATGAATCACCTGTAAAACATTTACATGCAAACACAATCACTGCAGCTCAGTTTCAGTCAAAACATGCCTGAATCCAGAAAAAGATGAGACTGTCMAGAAAAAAAAGTAACGCAAACCAGCTGAAAAAGGATTCTCACATTTATCTCAACTTTTATTTCACTGCAGATAAATACAAACAGGTCAAGACCTTCAGCAGTTTTAAAAGTGCTTTTTTTAATGAAATTAAGTCAAAAATAAATATTAAAAACAATATTTGTTGCCCTCCAGGCACTCCGGCTTCCTCCCACAGACCAAAAACATGACTGTTAGGTTAATTGATAACTCTAAATTGTCCCTAGGTGTGAGTGAGAGAGGTTGTTTGTCTCTATGTGTGTCCCTGTGATGGACTTGTGACCTGTCCAGGGTGTACCCCGCCCCTCGCACTGTGACTGCTAGATA
>NW_013952918.1:47299-48773 GCF_001266775.1 Austrofundulus limnaeus | reverse complement strand
TGAAAATTTCCTGTCGTTAGCACCTCTAGTAATATATTTACTGAGAAAAATGGTGACGTGTTCAATACTTATTTTAGCCGCTGTATATACATTTTTTAAACTTTTTTTTTTACAGATGACAGGAGCAGCAGCAGGATGAAGGAGAGTCAGAGGTTAATTCTGACATTTAACAACATTCCTCTTAACAGTGTAACTGATGGCACTGTAAAGGGTTAAACGAACTGTTAGGATGTTTTAAAGGCTGAAGTTTGAAGATGGCAGAATCTGCAGTAGATTTACTTACAGTTTTACAAAGTGGATCAAAGTAATTCATTCAAACACATTATTTGCTGCCATCAAGTTTGCATTATGATGCATACACCCTTGCAGGCTTTAAAACTTATTCTTAAACAACCACAGATTTCCATGAACTGTAACATGAAACTGAAGGTGGTGTGAAGGATCATGAGTATGAAGTCAGAATGCACCGCTATGAAAATGTAGATATTGAAACTTTAATCTACTTTGGCCTTATGTCCATTCACACAACATCGTTTTGAAGTGAAACCAAAACATTTGTTGCGTTTCAGCCGTTCATTTACAGGACAGCAGCAAGCATTGAAACCTTTTTCATCTAGGTATCAGACTGAAAGATTTTCAGAAACAACCTTTTCTGTGTGAAGTAAAAGTAAAAATACTTTTCCTGAAAATGACTTTGGAAAAAACGAATTTCACCGATAAGAAAAGTGGGTACCACTTTACAATATGGCTCCCCTTATAAATACTAATAAATAATATATAACTATAAATAGTTTATAGATAAATATTATTCATCTGTAAACACTTTATAAATAAATACATGTTTCTTATGCATTAAGGATGAGAAAGAGACAAAACTGTCCAGTTTCTTGCCAAATAGTGAGCCAAATCTGTTAATGTATATATTACATCTAAAGTGATATRTATATATACATTTCACAGTAGGTTACTAGATTGTAGTACAATAATGTACTGGAAACACATTTTAGATATAATATTGTTCTGTATCACTGCATTATTTACATCAAAGGGAGCCTTATAAATAGTGTACTGTCTTACACTTTACAAAAAAACTTCCTACATTCCTACATTATTGTGTTCCCCTCTGGTGAAATCACACCTGTGCACTACGAACGGCTGCAGCCAGGAGTTTTACTGCAATTTTTTGTCCCTCAGCAGGGTGAGTGAGACGAGTGACTTGAAATATAAACCAGTCTTTACCGAGTGCTCGTCCAACAGATCACATCAAAACATTTATAACATGGTTATAATGCAAAGGTAAATGTGACTCATCACATCAAAAATGAGGATTAAGTCAAATTTGGTCAAAATGACCTAATTATATTTTCAGATTCTTGGCTTTAAAAGCTACAGTTTGATACCTGGATCATTCTGATATCATGATTAAATCCATATATATGACTTAATTTGTCTTGTTGGCTACAATAATACATAA
>NW_013952918.1:44006-45559 GCF_001266775.1 Austrofundulus limnaeus | reverse complement strand
TGGTTTCATTTAAAAGAGTCTATCATCAGATATTGTCCAAGATTTACCTTCAGGGTGGATATAGCTCGCTAGCAGCCTCGCACCGATGACCTATCCACGTCATCAAAATAAAATGGCCCCGTTTGTGTAATATATTTTAAACTTTTAGTTTAGAAATTATAAAAACTAAACAGTATTTTTACAGTCTTTATTTTACAGTTAAAATATATGTTTATTAAATAAAGTCTAATGTTACAACTAATCGGGGATCCCTTTAAGAGTTATCTACAACAGGTAAGATATCATCTCTTCGCAAAACTCCATTTCAA
This sequence comes from Austrofundulus limnaeus, assembly GCF_001266775.1. NCBI lineage: Eukaryota > Metazoa > Chordata > Actinopteri > Cyprinodontiformes > Rivulidae > Austrofundulus > Austrofundulus limnaeus. The sequence continues at coordinate 45,251 of NW_013952918.1, read as the reverse complement.
ATTTAACCTTGCTGGAGTAAACTTAGAAATCTACAAAGTGACCATGCTGAGCCTTTGAGATGTGGCTGCAGGAAGAAGCAGATGACGCTCTTCATCAGTCTGTATCCTCACTGCCTGAGCAGCTCCAGTGTTGTCAGAGGGAAGAAAGAAGTGAAAGCTTTATTATTCCAATATGATTTATGGACACACTGCAGGTCTGAAACACAAGACCGAGTGGCAAAGAGACAGWGGAAAACAAACTAATATGTAGGTTTGAACTTGTCAGCGTACAGAAAAGGWTAAGAGACTTGTTGAGGCTTAGCAGCTTTTTCTGATTTGTTTGTAGCTGTAAAAAATGATGAAAACACAAGAGTAAAATTGATTAAAGTGAACCAACCTGCAGGACAACTACTGYACAGGTGATGGTGTTAAAGCCCTGAAACATCCCGGACTCTTTTACACTCTGGCCATCGTACACCAACATTCCTATAAACCCAAACACAAAGCTGAACAAACCTGAAAGAGAAACAAAGAGGATTGTTAAAAATCATTTAACTGGACGTAATATTTCACTTTTTACAGAAATGTGACAAACTTTTACTTAAAATGAGACTTCACTGTTGTTCATAGTACAAAAAACACCCACGTTTGTATATCTATACTTATTAAGACCGTCCATTGACTTCCATTATTTCCATTCATTTCTACACTGCAAAAACTGTCCATCTAACTAAGTTGGAAAATCTTATATCCAACCCCCCAAAAAACTTTTTGGTCTTCATTTGAAATCTCAAGACAATCTAGAGAAATGTGCTGCCCAGTGTCAGAAAGCTTGGTCTCAGTCACAGCTTATGGGTCTTCAACATGTTAAAGTGTATCTTACGCCCCTGTGAAAAGATAACTCCGCCCCAAGGCGAAATTTGAARAATGCATCAAAGTGGGTAGGGGAGGGGGTGTGGGTAGTGGAGTGGGGGTTAGAGAGCGGAGGTGTGGCCAGGACGAGAGAACGTGACAGCCTCAGCTGAGCTGTCTGCCTGACAGGACAGAGGAGTGGAGCGCTCCACGATAGCCTGACATAAAAAAAACTAAAGTATACAGCTGCATCTGCTCTCAAGATCACTAGTTTAAATCAGGAATAAAAGTGTTGAGTCTTGTTTGACTGAAGTTTGGTCCGTTAGGGCTGCAGCTGCCCCGCTGTGTTTCTGCCTTTTTTTCCCCTCCTCCCCTCCTGCTGTGCAGGACGTACTGCTGGAGTGTGTGTGTGTG
>NW_013952918.1:41486-43498 GCF_001266775.1 Austrofundulus limnaeus | reverse complement strand
GAAACAGTACTATATAACATTTTAGACACATTCTAGACAGTTTATCAGCTAAAAAAAAGTTAATTTTGGAGTAAGTTACCTAATTTCCCTCTGGGATCAATAAAGTATTTTTGAATTGAATTGAATTGAATTTGAAGTTACTCTTTAACGATAAACAGCTACAGACAGCCAAGAATGTCTAAGAGGAAAACATTGGACTATTCTGAAGTGGTCTTCTATGATCCGGACCTAAATCCTATTGAGCCTCTTTGGAAGGAGCTGAAACCTGATGTCTGGAAACCTTCAAACCTGAGACAACTGGAGCATTTTGCTCATGAGGAGTGGAACAAAATACCAGCTGAGAGGAGCAGAAGTCTCACTGACAGTTACAGGAATCGTTTGATATCAGTGATTGACTCAAAATATTATGCAACAAAATATTAAGTTAAGATCCCATCATTTCTGTCCAGGCCTGTTTGATTAGTTGAATTTTTTTTTCATTCTGTTGATGGTTGAAAAGCAATGTCTGACTTTCATTTGTTCATTTTCATATAATTTTTATTTATTATTACTTCTGTCAGATCCTAGTTATTTCTGTGACCATTGTGGGTTTTTCTGTCTTTAAACAAGGGGTACCAACAATTATGTCCATGTGTGTAACAAACTCTGYGGAGCAGGTGGAACCCTCTGAGTAAGTACTCCCCTAACTTGATCATTYACCTTAAAACTAACCTCACAGGTTACAGGTCACCCTAAACTTAACCTAAACTCAGTTCACACKTTAGTCCTAAACCTAACCCCTGACCCACCAAGAGCATTTCCCCACTGGTGACCAGGCTTTTGCCCCCTTAAGCAACAGTGGGTCCTCACCAGGCTGTGTACCAGGAAAATGGTCAAAAATTGTCCCAACCAGGTAACAAAAACATGAACACACACACCGGTCTGTTTTGTATATCCCCGTGGGGACGATGCATTGACTTCCATTCATTTTCTGTTAATTTTATAACCTAACTCTGACCGGGAGGGGGGGGGGGGGGGTAAACTGGTGCGACACCTTGGTCTTAAAACTTAACCACCACAATGGTAAGCGGTGCGCAACTGCTCTCCTTCTGAATAAATGAAAACTATGTAACACAGTTGTTTACACTTAAATTAAAAATATTTGACCAAAGAAAAACCGGAGCTGTAAGAGAGATGAATATGATTCAGATTTTTATCTCTGTGACTGTAACAACCCACAGGAGACACGACATTAACAGATTTCATTCCTTTAAGCAGCTCCTTTAATTCCACATGAAGCTGCTAAAAAGGACAGACTTTATTTTCTCGATCTCGGAGAGCAGGACTTCAATCTCCGATCTCGTAATGTTCTTCTTGTTTACTTTGCTATGTCATTCATGAATGGACACTTCCTGGTGTGTGGGGCAGGAAACGTATATCCTTATATGGTGTTTTTGGGGTGGTAATTATGTAAATAACCTCTCCCTGTGCACGAGCAGCTGGATACGAACAGGTGTAATTCATCATGTTTATGCAGCTCATTTACACACTTTTCCTGAAGATAGAAGAGTTTGTTGAATCTGACGTGGCATGTTTGTACGAACCCTTCGTACGAACAAAAGTAAGAGAAATTTAGGAAAACAATACGAACATGTTCTTGCATGAGGCCCATTGTCTTGACTTCCATTCATTTTTGTAACTGTATTTATGCCTAACCCAGACATTTTCCCTAAAATTAACCATTACTGGTCTATAGTTAACACTATCCTGAACCACAACTTAATTCACACCATACCGCTAAACCTCTAAACCTAACTAGTAAAGCACAGCAGAGCTGCAAACAAAGTGAGGACATTGAAGAGGTCCTCACTTTACATCAAAGACCTCACTTTGATAGTAACTATGGTGCAAATGGTCCTGACTCTGTACTAAAAACAAACAAACAAACAAACACACACGCACGCACGCACGCACGCACGCACACACACACACACACGTTTGTTTCTCGACCCCGTGGGGACCGTCCATTGACT
>NW_013952918.1:29938-41326 GCF_001266775.1 Austrofundulus limnaeus | reverse complement strand
TAAAGCACAGCAGAGCTGCAAACAAAGTGAGGACATTGAAGAGGTCCTTACTTTACATCATAGACCTCACTTTGATAGTAATTATGGCGCAAATGGTCCTCTCTCTGTAGTAGAAACAAGTAGAAACACCCCCCCTCACACACACACACACACACACACACACACACACACACAGCCTTATTGGGATAGTCCACCCTAATCTGCAACAGTTTCACACAAAAGTTTTTTTTTGTAAACCTCTTCATCACCAGTTTCTCATCACTTAATTATGTACAGAGAATTCAATGGTTATTTACAAGCAGCAGTATTTGTGGTCCCTTTTAACAATTTTATAATATTTCTGAGGCAGTAACCATTTGAGACTGACAGCAGTAGAACGGTTTAAAAAGATTATGATATTAAAGTTGTTTTAAGAAGATTTGCTCAGAATAAACATCATCTCTGAAGCAACAGTATTCCCAAAGCATGGAAAGTATAACTTTGAACCACAACAGGTTCGTTTGCTCTGGACGCATGGCTGAGCTGGGTTTGTGACAGTAAATATCATTAGGCTGAGAGGTTTCTGTTGAACAAAAATGAAATCTGAGTCTGTGTCACGTCACTTCACACCCCCACCTCACCACCACCCACACCTTTTCTTCTCATTGTTCTTACATAGTTTCAAACTGTATGATTCAACTGTAAAGAGAGAACAGTTTGAACTTTTAGTAGCAGGAAATTTCAACTGAGCCGTTGAGCTTGAAAAGCCAGTTTGTTTTGGCACAGCTATTAGCAGCAGATAGAGTTCATCTGTTGCTGAGGATTCAGCTACAAATGAAAATAAGAGGGATCTGTCAGATTTGATTAGATGACAGGGTGAGGACTTAAACGTAGGCCAGCGGACATGATYGCAGTGATTTAATCAAATGACTGATTAGAAAACCTGATACCCATGCCCAACACGTCTGAGTGATGGCAGCTGAAACATCCCATGAGAAAAGACTTATCATTCTTCAAGGAATAAATATCGCCTTCTATTTTTTATTCACGAGTTTTAAACTAAGTTAAAGTTTGATGAGAAATGATGGTGTTACATCTGTTTGGGTCTAACCTTGTGAATGATGTCATGTATGATCTCATGCAACACTGGAGAATCTGAAACAATCTGTTGATGCATGAAGAATGCATCTGGAATGACTCGTTCACATGAACGCTGAGTCAGCATGTTTTACTGTTTACAGTCTCTGAACATTTTATGGACAAACTACTTTAGCATACCGGTACTTGCAGCTATTTCATTCCTACATAKATTAAAATGTTCAGATCGTTCAAGACATACAGTAACTGTTATGAGTTTTGGTTTTTGTGATGTATAAAATGTGAAAATATTTAACATTTTTTTAATCACTAAAATGAATTGAAAGCCTGATGCCCATTCAAATCTACTTCATTTTAGCTTTAAGCTACTGGTTTTTTTTTTTTTCTAATTTTAGCTTCTATCTTTTATTGTGCTGGTTTTAGCTATTAGCTACCATTCTAATAAATGTTTGCTTCTTTAAACATTTAGCTACCACTTTAATATGTCCAGCTTTTATCTACTGATCCACCGATTTTAGCTTTTAGCTTCTGTTCTAATTATTGTATTGTTGGYGACTGTTTTACCAGTTAAACTGTTAGAAACTGTTTTACTAGTTTTAGCTTTTAGCCACCACTTTATAATTTATGCTTTTAGCTCCGGTTTAGCTAATTCTAGCCTTAATCTACTGATTTACTCATTTTAGCTTATAACTCCTAATCTACTGGTTTTATCTATTGGTTATTATTCATACACTTTACTGTTTGGCTACTTTTTTCCTAACCAGTTTTTTTCATTCAGAAATTGTTTTACTAGCTTTAGCTGTTAGCTAGTGTTTTGTCTAATTTAGTTTTTAGCTACTGTTCTGCTGATTTGAGGTTTTTTTTGTATTTTTATTTTTAATTTAATTTAACCTTTATTTACCCAGACAGAACATTAAGAACAAATGATTATTTACAATGTGGGCCTGTTAGATGCTGGATGTTTACTTAATGGTGTGCTGGTTTTAGCTATTAGCTATTGTGCTAATAATTTTCTTTAATAATAGTTCGCTAATAACAGTCGTTAGTTATGGTTCTAAAATTGTAATTTGTTATTGTTTTGCTAATTTTAGCTTTTATTAACTGGTTTTATTGTTCTAAAACTAACTTTCTGTTAATGGCTTTTGCCAATTAGCATTTAGCTAACATATTCCTGATTTTAGTATCTTTTGTTGAGCTCATTGTAGTTTTGGTCCTGACTGAACTTCAGGATTCAGTTTCAGCTTTTATTCCTGTAGTTTTTATCTTAAGGAACATTGAAGGAAAAATAAATAGAAAAAACTTTCTGCACCGAATATATTCTTGTATACTTTCTGCTGTACCAGATACCTCAGGATCTCAGATTATTTTGGGCTTGCTGGGTTTACTGAAACAAAAATACTAACATAACTGAGCTAAACTTCCAGTTTGGGCTGACAGGGAAACACCAGCCTTGAACAGGTATTTATTCATAAAAATAACTAATGTGCAGGGGAAAGCACCTGGTGCTCACGAGACAGTTTTATTTATTTATTTTCCCTTCWATGTCCCTTTAGGTACTCAGTATTATTTTGTGTTTGTGTCCCACAGACATAAAGAGCTTTTAACCAAAACTCACCCAGCTGTATGTTACGGACCCACACGCTCTGTTTGGTCTCCTTAAGGATCTTCTCAAAGTAAACTCCAGCGAAACCACTTGACACACAGGCCATCAGCACGGCCATGAGTCCGATGAACTGGGAGCTGGCGGTCAGCACCTTCTGCTCTGAGTCACCCCCAGACTCTGCGGGCCACTGTGGGAGTAAAACACCAGTTATGATACATGACTGGCCCAGTGCCTGCTCAGAGGGGCCATCACCAGAGCATCACTGATGTTCTAGGAGTGTCGGGGTCTGCGGGTACCTGAACCAGAGTGACCCCAGCCATGAGGAGGAGCAGGGAGAGCCACTGGTAGAGGCCCAACCTCCTCCCGAGCATGGAGACGGAGAACAGCGCCGTGGTGAGGATCTTCAGCTGATATGTGACCTGCAGAGACCATGAGAGTCAGGGTGATCTTTCTTTTTCTCAGGACTGCAGCAAAAAACATTTATTTCTCATTTTTAGTTTCTTTTTGTTTGTACTAGGTTTGTGCAAAGTCACACCTAGTACAAATAATCACCAATTAATATTTTCCACTTTGCAATTACTATAAMTAGTTCCATGTGACATATTTTTTCTGTGTGTCACACTTTTGCTGTCAAGCACACCAGTGAGCTCGTGGCATTACTAAAGACATGCTGCCACTCCACATTGTGGAAAAAGTATGCTTAAATTCACAGCTACTATTTAACCTGTTAAAATGAAGAAGTTAGTTTGACTGAGGATTTGTAAGAATAATTTTAGAACACAAGATTGATAGAGTCAAAAACATGAGGGTTAAATTGTCATCTTATCGGCTAAATGCTACAACTGGTGGTTAATTTTTTTATCGATTGCTGGTTTGCACATGATGTAGTATCAACCTCATAAAATGCAGATGGGGGAGGAAGTAAACACAGCCCTGCTTCCTTCTGCTGATTCAGTGTTAAAATGTCTAAATTCTGTGCAGTGTACGGCTGTTGCAACCACTCTTACTGGGAGAACTATCAGTTTGTTTGTTGTTGTTTTTTTGTTTGTAAAGTAGTGTGATCAACAATCTACAGCTAAAACAGGAGGTGTGGAAACGAACAACAGAGTTTGCGGCGACCACTTTCTTACAATACAGGATTGTAACGTTTAAATCATATTTTCAGATATTTTATTCGATAGTTACTTGAATTTGGGTTTAAAGAAGCTAAATAAATTATTTACAAGTAGATCCAAGCATATAGAAATAACAGGGGTTAACTCGTTATTAGGGTTAGCGATAGCATTGTTATCATAGGCTAATAACTTAAAATAACACAACTCTACTCACCCGGGAAGAAACAAGTCGACAGACATTTAAAGCTTCTTTGGATCCTAAATGTTTGACCCAACCTGAAACTAAATCATTGTAGCTTTGAGGCTTTTGAAAGCTTTCATTCGTTTGCTCGTCGTATAATGAGCTCTGCAGCACCAGATAGTTTAYGTTGATCGCCTCGACGCCAGTAAATCATTCAGATTATATAACAAGTCTTTTTTATTAACACAATATGGATCAGATCCTAAATATATGCAGATTTTTTTTGCGAAATCTCATCTGCAACAGCTCCTTTAGGGCATTAGTGTACTCGCTCAGATCCATTTCTTTGCGTTTTGAACCAGAGCAAATCACTTCCTGTCCCCATCGGACATTTGCGCGTTATTGGAATCACGTGATTGCAACCCAGCAATATCACCTAACYCTAGTTTGTACTTTTTCTCTTTTGGCTGTTCTCTCTAAGGATTTGTCTGCACCGCTGCAGTCTGGAGATGAGGTCTTTTTGGCCACGTTGAGGTGAGCCCTCTCCAGTAGGCACTGAAGTGGTCTGCAGGCATGATGCAACACAGAAGGGATGAAAACCAAGTCTAGTTTTCAGCAGGTAAACAATGAGTCGCCAAATCTGGGTTTGAAGTGAGACACTGCTGCAGGTCGAAGAGTTCTAATAACTCAGAGAAATCCACAGACGAGCTGAAGGAGAGGGGGGCTTTCTCCAGGAACACATGGGACCTCATGTATAAACGGTGCGTATGCATAAAAAAGTTATGTGCGCCAGGTTCTACGCCCACGTTGGGATGTATTAAAACCAACGTTGCATGAAACTCTGCATTTATTTACGCACACTTTTCACCTGCCGTGAGAGTGTGCGGCAGCCACGCAAAGTTTTTCAGTCGACAGTTTTAACCCACAAAGTCATGAATCTGACCTGAATCCACAGAAATCTGACTCTGTTCTGGTTTCTGGATGTAAGGAGCGTCTGAACACGGTATAGATTTTTATTTTAGTTAGAGATTTTATTGTTTAAACTGAACGATCATGAAACTGAACCTTTGGACTGAAAAGCATTTAACCTCAGACAAGAAAACAGAGCAGTCTAAAAATGATCAAAAGAACCTCAGTCCAGTCTGTAARCTGTAAACTGTTTTTATATTGTTGTCACGTAGTTGGAAACACACGCAGAGCGCAGGCCTGCGGAGCACACACAGCTGAGGAAAATAAAATGTGTGTGAATTTTCTAACATTTTTAATTCTAACTGAGAAAAAAAAACGTTGTCAACTCAGCATATGAATTCAGAACAGCTCAGCTGTGATGATTCCTCAGCTCCACAAGGCGCAATAGATTGCTGCATAAAGTTGTGCGTAGTTTATGGATCAATGTCAGCTGTTCCCAGTCCCACACCGCGGCAGAAACACGCAGCGCTGCGAGTCACTCATTCCTTAACTACAACTAATAAATATTTTTCTACGGTCTACCAAACTCATCAGTTCCTCTGTGTTTACAGTCATTTATTAAAGACGTGTAAAGGTGGAAATGTCTGTCAGCCTCATGCGCTGCTGAAAACAACAGCACACGGGCGTACACACCAACACCCACACACACCTTTGTAAGTGGCAAACACATTTTTACACCCCACTGACAGTTTTCTCACTCATTCTCCATTAAATGTATAATTTTACTGCATCTAAATATCCTTTCTGATCCCACAGAGAGGATAATCTGAGGAGAGTCTCACACGCTGGACACATTTACCTCTATTTTACATAATTAAATGGAGGCGTGTCAGGGGAGGAGTCTCAGGTGCGCTAAGTTCCACATTCATTGGGATGAATAAAGGAAAGGTGCGCAGGAACCTGCATGAGCATGGTTTTATGCATCTGAATATTTTGGTGCGGCACACTTTTCTAAATTTGTCCATACGTCAACTTTTAGTGTGAAAACTGCGCACTCCTTTATGCATGAGGCCCCAGAAAGTTGCCAGATTTGTCACCTGTCCTTAGAGGGGTCTGAAAATACGCTAAATATGGCAACAAAATTGCTAAGTTGGCAACACTGATAAATGTTTTGCTGGAAAATTTGTAAAAATGGTTGTATTTTAAAACAGCCTCAACCAGCAGCTCCTCAAAGTAGCAGCTGAGGTGAAATTACAACATTGCAGTGTACTCGCTTTATCAGAAGCATAGAAATGGGACACGACAAAACTATTGTTGAGCTGTGTCTCCTTATAACAACAAAACTCTCGTAAAAACAAGAAAAATATCTCAAAACTATCAATGACACAGTTGCAATGACATGATTTATTTTAATCCCTAAAATTAGATCCTGATCATTTCATACACTAAATAACTTGTTAGCAGAGCAAAGCAGGCATAAAGYGAATGTGTAATTTAATCCCATATTTCTTAGAGGGTAGTAAACACACATTGACCTGAAAAAACACTGTTCTTGTTGACTTTAAAAACAAAAAGCTGAATCACAGAGCACCACAGTTTATCTGAACACAGTGAATTTGAACCAGCACACTGATGTGTAACCTGATAGGTGGCTGCGTCCAGGTTGGATAAGGCAACATAGAGCAGATTGTTCTGCAGAGTGTAGATCCCTGCAGGCACAGCCAGCTTCATGGTCTCCACAGGCTTGTTCACAATCTCCTCCTTCAGCAGCAGGTTCATGGCTCGAGCACTGTAATCTGATAGAAACAGAGAATGTTGGTGCTCTTTCTGCCCGAGGACCACCTCATAAATACAGCCGCTCCACAAAGTATTCAGATCTTTTTCACATTTATTCAGTGCTGCCTAATGCTAGAATTATTTCTTTTACAATAATATGCACTCAAAACCCCATGATGACAAAGTAAAAACTGAATTTTACACAACGGTTTAAATTTATTTAAAAAAAAAAAAAGGTGTCAAATTGCAACATCACACCACATTTAGCACAAACGCCTCTCATTTCCTTTGATGCTGTGATGTTTCAACATTGTAAGTTGTAAATTACTTTAAGGCCCTGGCACACTATAATGTTTTAGACAACTTATGGCAACTTATGAAAATTTTTAAAGACATCTACATTGAATATGGAATTAAATATCAACTGGAAACCTCTTTTTTACATGTACATACTGTAATGCTAACAAATTGATAAATATATAACTTATCAGGAATTTGGACATAGAAAATGTCATAAGTTGGCCTAAGTAATCTAAAACAGTACATGACAGGGCCTTTATGATTTGAAAAGGTACACACCTCTCTGCAGACAATCAGAGCTCAGTTACCTGAACCACCTCAACAGACTCCTTTTGATGCAGAGGAGCAGCAGCTCTACCTGAGCTCTCCTCAGATGATGGAGCTCCTCACCTTATCTCTGATGCTGAGCCCAATTCTAAGATGGAAAATCATTTTGGCTGCTTGTATCTGGGATCTCATGATTCATATTCTCCATACCACAGGTGAGGGTTGAAACATAGAAGGACCAGAAAACTGAATTTTGCCTTTTGACTCTTTCTTCACCACGGCCGACTGAAGCCACACCCCCATTGTTGAGGACGAGGGCCCAGTCATTCATCTCTCACTTTTCCAACCGTCACTTTGAAGGAATACTCCCATTTACTGCAACTCCACCTGAAGCAAAGACCCACCTGGGTTGATATTCTACCAGAGAAAAATGGGGAGTTTTTCCTCTCCACTGCTGCCGGTGTGCTGCTCAGGATGGGAGACTGTGTGACGAAGCAAAGATTCTGTGCAGTCTATTGACTTCTTTAGATTTATTGTTTATTTTTTATTTTTTTTGTGTACAGTGCCCTGAGACAACAGTTGTGACTTGGTGCTTTATAAATAAATGGAATTGAATGGAATTGAAATTCTTGTCTATGAGAGAAATCCCAGASAGAGCACAGAAGGGAAACTAGAACTGAGCAGAAGGCAAGGGCCAGGCTATCAAACCAGACACCCTCCTCTCCACGACTGCACCTTGACCATTCATCCCAAACAGGATCTGAGACAAGGTACAGGACAGTCSTATTCTTAGAAAAGCTTGAATAGTTTAATGAAATATCTATTTTTTCACATAATGAGTGGCGACCAAGTCTCTGTAATRTTTTCATGACATCTCTTTCTACAGYATCTCTTTGATCCAACAATCAAAAGCAGGGGGTTGTCAGATTTCCAAAGAAGAAGAATGAGCCTACGAGGTATTAATGAGGAAGTATTAATGAGGTATTAATGAGGCAAACACTGTTGCTTTAGCCCAGATTTCAGAGACTCTGACCTCTGGAGGAAAGATCCCAAAGGACATGGGTTGAAGGCATTAGAGTTCTTCCAAATGACCTAATGTAGCCCGATCTGCATGATAACTTATACATGTTGGGTCAGCACTGGGGTATATTCTAGAACAGTGTTTCCCAAAGTTGGGGTCGGGACCCAAAGTGGGGTCCCGAAACATCAAGGTGGGGTCCTGAAAAGATTTTCTAAATAAATTACATTTTTGCCTTAGCTTTACAAAGGAGTGAAGTTAGTGTATTTAAAATGGATAAATGTAGTATAAAAATATTGTTACTATGCCCATGTTTAGTTGACCTGATACAAATGTTTATCATACAAAAAAAGTTGGGGGCTCAGGTCTCTGCTACTGTTACTTTGTGGGTCCAAAGCTGAAAAGTTTTGGAACCAGTGCACTTTGGTTCCCAAAGTTGGGCTTGGGACCCAATTATGGGTCATGAAGCACCTTGGATAATCTCCAGAAATCAATTTAAAGGGTAATAAAATAATAACTGATGTAATATTTTCCTTATAATTATTACAAAAAACACAAAATAAGTATAAATAAGTATTTATATTTGTGTAGCCTTTGTTTTCAGGGTTATTAACAAAGTTCTTGTACTCAGACCAGTAATATTTGGGGTCACAAGTTTTTGCCATGGATATTTTGTGGGTCAGAAGATAAAAAGTTTGGGAACCACTGTTCTAGAAGGCTTATCATTGTGGTAATACAGATGACATAAGACCTTGAATTGTATTGGACACTGTCTAATAAAAGAAAAATGAATACTTCATAAGCAGCTTTCCTTCTCTTTTCTCATGCTAAATGATTCATATTCTGTGCATAGATTAAGAGCCATCAATAACATTCTTTATTGACAAAGATGGGAGAGAGAGAAATATTTGCTGAGAAACATAAGTTGCAGAAATCTAAAAAAAATTTTTTTTGGAATATTGTGACATTCCTGCAGTACATGAGTGTATCTTAAAAAGATCTTTATCAATGTTTTAAATTTGCAATGCTGCATCATTTTCGGACAGTTGAAATTGATGATTATTCAAAGGCGAGAACAGACACTGCTGTTTAAAACCCCATGATGACATAGTAAAAACTGAATTTTATATGATGACAAAGTAAAAACTGAATTTTATACAACGGTTTAAATTTAATATTTATGTTTTATGTTTAAAATGAAAGTGCTTCGTAAACTGGAACAGATTTTGAGACAGTGTTGTGTAACAGGATTGGTAATTTGGGGGGTGTGGACCTGCAGGCACTGATGAGCTCAACAATGAAATAAGAGAGATCACTTGGTCACAGTCTACTTCCACCGTGGTTCATGATGATATTTCAGTTTTTTAAATACATTTACAACATTTTGTAAGACATAAGTCAGGTGTTATTTGGTAATGAGTGTAGACTGAGGAAAAAAACAGAATGTAAACAGTTCTAACACCAGGCTGATGATCACACTTTACCAGGGCTATTCAACTAAACTGCTCCAGGGGCCAGAGTTAATGCAGGTCAACAGCCGAGGGGCCGAACATCCAGTAATTAAAGTTATTATGTAAATAAACCAAGTATTACAAAGATCTGTTACCTTTGATATGGTTTATTTTTGCTGTATTTAATCATGAAAACAGAACCCACTGTAATAAAAGTAGTGATGATAAAACAATATCAAAAACAAAACAAAAAAAACAACATTATGCCTCATATTTGACACAAATATTTTGACATCTCTGACTTGTCAAATTTTTAAATCAATTTATTTTCTCTTTCAAAGTTTTATCTTCAACTGTTTGTAATTTTAACTGTCTTGAGTGTTCATAGAAATGGTTTTTACCAGCTTGTAGACAAGATTCTGATTTATCTGTAGATACCAAACACGTCTATGACTAACTAAAAGAACTCATGGTAATTAAAGTAGAAACCGGGGGGCTGGGCTTAAGCGATGAATGAACCAATTGAATTACACCACATCTTCAGATCAACTCAAAAAGAGAAAGCAGAGATCATAATTGTTACACTTTGAGTGACTTCAACTTACTGTTTTCTATCAAAACGAGGAAGATGCAGGTGAAGATCTTGAGGACTTCAGCGGACACCACAGCAGACGAGGCCAGATAGGTGGGACTGTCTTCCTTTACGGTACGGGAGTAGCGCATGGTCAGCACCAGCGAGGTGGTCTGCAGCACCAGCACCCCCAGGGACATATACTTCAGTCGGGTAGTGTTGGACGGGCTCAGAACCATTGTGGACTCTGAGTTATCAGATGCTGCAGGAGCCTGTTGGACGAGGGGAAAAGAAAAGGACTAAGATCAAGTCTGCAAAAGACAAAAGAAAAGAACCTCTGCATATTTTAAAGCTGTAAAGTTCACTTTGGTTCCATATGACAGGATTTACCTGTCCCTGCTTTGATGTCTGCTGTGGTGCTTTGGCATCATTTCATCCTTTTATGTTGCTTAAACTACAAATCTTCCATTAATTCTTATAGATGTGTTTCATTTAGAATACCATTGTTTTTGTAAATTAACGGTTTATTTAAAACATTTAGTTATTCTATTTGTGTATAATAGACATCAAACATGGCACAGAAAGCTAGGCTGTGAGGTAAAACTGTGCACACTAAACAAGTTAATATTAAAGTCCTTAAGTTATCATTTTATCCTGTTTTGGATGTCATGTGAACAGTGTCAGGTTTCTCTTGTGGAATCAAAATCATGTTCTTGTCTCCACCAGTGCTTCAGTGTTCTCATCGCCCAAGCAATAGAAAAACGGTTTGTGTGTGCGACACAGGATTATTATAGTTAACTAAAACTAACTAAATAACGAAAACTGAAATTGAAAAAACATTTTAGTTAACTAAAATAAATAAAAACAGTAATAAAATGATAAAACGGTAACTACCGGTAACTAAAATCTTTTGTAAGGGTCAGCTTACACTTCTTTTAACAAGGTTATAAAAGTAATTTAATTAGCAAGGATCTCTTTTATTTTGGATAAACATTTCTTTAGTGCAAAAATGAATGGACACAAAAAGTAACTCTCAGTCAGTGAATGTTGATTTGAACCATTGTATGCAATCGTTTATTTTACAAATCATACAAAATTAACTAGCGTACACCTGATTGTG
>NW_013952918.1:26918-28153 GCF_001266775.1 Austrofundulus limnaeus | reverse complement strand
AACTAAAACTAAGCATTAAAATGCAATAATAACTAATGAAAACTAGCAAATCCACTGTAAAAACTAATTAAAACTAACTGAATTAAAAGAAAAAATGTCACAACAAAATAAAACTAAACKTTAATGAAAAATACAAAACTATTATAACCTTGGTGCGAGACAGTATTAGTCACTATAAAGGCATGCATGTGAGCCCAATAGCAGAAGGTGGCCCAGAACAGCTAACCCTATGAACTTGTTAAGCCTCCACCCACTGGGACCAGAGACATACTGTTCTCTGGCTGTCTGTTGGTGCAGAGTCTGACCATCATGAGTGGTCTTGTGTGCACAATATCTCCTGAATGAAATTACATATTTACTTATGAATAGGCATAGYACCTCCTTTAGGGTAGTCCTCAGGCTGATTAGATCTGGGCATCAAACTGTCAAAGGTCAAGGTAATTTATGATGCTTGGTAATATAAAACATTTTTTTCTAATTCCTCAACAGTACAAATAAAATACCTGGTTTCCATGGTTTGTGCATACATGCTCACACTAACAAAAGCAGACATGTTTAGGGCAGGCAGAGTCATAACAATCAATGCTTTGGTGCTGACTTCCACCTTGTTTAATCAGACCTGAGCCCAATAAAATGAATAAATAAAATCAATCTTTCAAGTATATTTAATTTGAATTTATTATTGTATATATAAACAAATATCCATTTATATCCATAAAATTACTAAACTATACTATACAAAATGTGTTTATGCTGTTTGATGGGTTTTATGTCAAAAACTTATAATAAAATAGTAAATAACTTTTTCAAAAGTTTTTCTGTAAACTGTACCAATCATTTTAACATCTGTACAAATTACTTCAAGTCACAAAGAATTGGTCAAATATTTTGTTTTTATCACAAAGCAGTAGCGTGCACAGACTTTTTCGGGGGCAGATGCTCAAATGTAAAAAGAGGGCACCTTGTCCGGTGCACCGAATCAGCAGCTGTCCTAATAATGTGACATTACAGACACATCTTGTACATTGTGCATATTTATCTATTTTAAATCTGTTTTATTCTGTCTGATACAGATGTTTAATATTCAACACTCTACAGGTTGGTTTCTGTAACAAACTGGCAACAATAGAACAAAAACTAGTAATGACAATTTTTGTAGTGTTTATAAAATAACTACAATCAAGTTTATTTTCACAAAATTACTAATGGCTTTTTTGTTCTATGGAGGATCTTCC
>NW_013952918.1:18429-19977 GCF_001266775.1 Austrofundulus limnaeus | reverse complement strand
GGTGGGGCTTTGGTCAAGTGGATTCAATCAGATACTTGGAGCTTTGAGATGGTTGTAGACCAGAAGTGTACAGAAACAAACAATAGATTCCATCATGTTATAGTTAATAAACAAAAACAAGGCTAACTGGAAAACCTGCTCTAGAGCCTCCAGTTGTGGGCCAATAAAATGACATGGTGTTAACGTACCAACCTGTGACTGTAACTGCCCATCAATCAGGAAAGAGTTAAAGGTCATTTCTTAATTTGCAATCCATCACTGTATGAGACAGTTCTACAGTTTGGAATTTGTCCCCCAAACATGTGGAAGAAGGAGCTGTGGTCAGAYGAGACTCAACCATTTGGTCTCAGTCAAACAGATCACCTGCATCAACCCTGCAGCAAAGCACGGTGGTGGCATCATCATGTTGTGGGAATGTTTTTCATCAGCGGGGACTAGCAGAGGAGTCAAAGTTAAAGGAAAGATGAACGGAGAACAAGTCGGAAAAATTCTTTAAAGGATTTTGTTGGAGTCTTAAACACTCCCTTCTCTGCTCCGTCTGGGTTTTCTCCCATAGACAAGGATTTCTCTGGTAGAATTTCAACCAGGTCAATCAGTGAACAGAAGGAGGAGTTGTGAACAACAACGATTTGTCAGCACCTTTTTAGCACCGGTGGAAGTGAATGAAGTCATTCAGTCCGTGTTGACAAGGCTTCCAAATTAAATTAGATTTGTCTGAAAAAGCCTGCAGCTCTCATTTACAGCTGTCTGGTTCAGCTCGGTACTTCTCTCCTCCCAGTAGGGGATGGTTGTGGTAAATGGTAAATGAACTGTACTTACATAGCACCTATCCAACCAGGATACTCAAAGCTCTTTACACTTTGATCTGTGTGCTCATTTACTTATTCACACAGTGGATGGTTTTTACCAGGCTAATTAAAGGTCATATGATGGTGTAGGAGTACCCCTCATCAAACCACAGCCATGATTTTAATCAAGAGTACACTGAGGGTTCTTGAGCCCTAGTTTGTTAAAAAAGATCAGTCACCAAAATACATACAGAAAACACACGAGTCATAATTTTATTTTAGCCAGTTAAAGACTAACTGACTTATTAGGAGAATAATATTGAATGATTAATGAGTGATTACAATGATTAAACAATAAAMGAGCTCTCAGTACAATACAATCAATTTTCTACTTTTCTAAGCAAGTGAACTAACTAATTAAGCAGGTTATTTTGTATACATGCAGGATCCTATGTGTGTGCATGTGTTTACAACCCCTGGCAAAATGTGTGGAATCAGCAGTCTTGGATGAGCACTCATTCACACATTTCATTCTGTAAAACAAACTCAGATCAAAAACATGATACAATAATAAGGTCATTCTAACATGCAACTTGTTGGCTTTCAGAAACACTCAAAGAAATGAAGAGAAAACATTGTGGAAGTCAGTGAATGTTACTTTTACTGACCAAGCACAGGGGAAAAAATATGGAATCACTCAATTCTGAGGAAAAAAGTATGGAATCATGAAAAACAGATAAACAAAAGACCATTCAAAATA
>NW_013952918.1:14483-17454 GCF_001266775.1 Austrofundulus limnaeus | reverse complement strand
GAACAGCCCACATCTTTAGCAACCATGAGTGAAGAGTTACCTTCTTCAAGAAGTTTCACAATCCTCTCTTTTGTTTCAAGAGACATTTCTCTTGTTGGAGCCATGGTTCTTGCCACTCCACTTCATCCAGCAGCCCTCCAAGATGTCATGACTGCAGGTGTTTTTAACTGCAGACTAATGAGCAGATCTAATTTGAGGCAGGTGTCCATTTAGGGAAAGGAAATTGACTGGGTTTGTCCTTATTTTCTATGTCCAATTTGAGTGATTCCATACTTTTTTCCTCAGAATTGAATGATTCCATATTTTTTTCCTGTGCTTGTTCAATAAAAGTAATATTCACTGACTTCCATAATGTTTTCTCTTCATTTCTTTGAGTGTTTCTGAAAGCCAACAAGTTGCACTTTGGAATGACCTTATTATTGTATCATGTTTTTGATCTGAGWTTATTTTACAAAATGAAATGTCTGAATGAGTGCTTATCCAAGACTGGTGATTCCATACTTTTTGCCAGGGGTTGTATTAAAGGGTTAAAACATTAGAATTATACATATTGAGAAAACGGTAACAGAAGGTTTGTTTTATTTTATTTTGTTTTTATCAACAAACAGCAAATCTTCATGAGAGCAAGAACTGTTTTGGTTTCCCAAAGGAAAGCAGAGGCAAGCTTTTCTTTTATTTTTTTAAGGCTCTCAGCAGAGCTGAAAGTATTAAGTCTGGGAAGAGAAGAAGTTTGACCCCAGGTGGACAAAGATCAACCAGTGGTGAGGTAAGGTGAGGAGTTTGTCTACAGTGAAGTCCAGACCTCTCTGGATTGATTTAAAGATGGTTGGACACAGGAGACCTGATCTTTCTGCTGCTAAAGATGATTTCACAGAGCTGAGTTGTCTGGGCTGAATACACACACTATGTTTAGTGTTATATTGTTTCATTGTTTCAAACACCAATAAGTTAAAAGTCTATAATGTAAATTTCAGGTTGTAAAGCAACAAAAYACAGAAATTACCGAGAGGGACGAATACTCTTACAAGCTACTGTTTACACATACATAAATCATGCCTCATCTGAACCTTAATTTTTTTTGTCCACATTCAGGCAGAACTGTTGTCGCTGAATGTGGATTATATTCAGGAACTAAAATTTCTACAAGGATATAAAGCTGAATACACGTGTTCATCCTGTTCTTGTTGACACCAAGTTACCACTTTGTTTACTGCATATAGTCTAATGTAAACAGTCCTACCGGCTCCTAGAGGTTTTATTATCTCCACATATGCAGAGTTGTGTCATGAAGAATGGTAAATACAGTAATATTTGTGTACCTTCACAAAGCGCTCTACACACACAAGCACTCCTCGTCTGGTTAAGCAATCTTTATAGGGACATTGCACTGACTTCCTTTTATTTCTATATTTCTATAGCCTAACCCTTTACACATGACCAGACGCAGGCATTTGTTTAAGCTGCAAAATATAATCTTTGCAGAACAAATTAGCAACAGATAATTATTAAATGTATCTTTACTAGAAACAAACAGTTTCACTGCAGCCTGAGGTCATCTGTTCCTGTAGCTCATCTGTTATCACATCAAAAAATGAATCTGACAGCAGGGGCGCCAACAAAAAGGGGGGCTGATGGGGGCAATGGCCACCCCTAAAAAACTGATGGAGCTCAGCAGATGTGCAAAGCAGAAGTTTTGGTTATCTCTAACTTATTTCATAATTATTGTTCAGCCCACTTTTTTCTTATTTACTCCTTACATTTTCACACATTTATCTACACTTTCTACTTTTTACAAATGAAGTCACACTCCTATTATTAGTATTATAATTATTAGGAAATTCTAACAGCTCAGTTTTACTAAGTACTTTTGACTTTTGATACTCGTATACAATAAATATCAGATACTTCAAAACCTTTACACAAGTAAAGGTTTATGGTAAAATACTTTTAGCCCTTTGTATCGCCTTGCTGCTGAAAAGTGCTTTATAAATTAATTTGACCTTACCTTACATACACAACTGGAGCTCAGGCATCTTAGGGTTTACCTGCAGGTAGACAGTTTGCACTTAAGTATCATTAACATATTTTCTGTCACTGAAACACCAAATTATTCTGAGACCTACATTCTTTCATGGATCTGACATTTTTTTTTTGACAGTTTCTGTAAAGTTTGGATAGTCTTGTCCCATCGAACTGTCTGATGACAGTAATGTGAGCTCCACACCCTGAATCTGTTTACTCAGATGTTCAGAGTAAAAAAAAAAAAAAAAAACCAGTTGTATGAATTTGATGGTTGTGTATGAAGCACTTTGTTAAAACAGGATGTAAAACGCACCCTGTAGCTTTAAAAAGTGCTGGAGGTGTGGTGCCTTCAGAACACTGAGCTACTTATGTAGCAGCAGGAGGTGGAGGGGTGGCTGCACAGTCCTCCTCTGTCTGTCTGCACCAACGTGTCTAACGTGTGTGTGTGTGTGCGCGCGTGCGTGCGTGCGTCTGAACACACTCTCCAAACCCTTACCGAGAAACGTTCTGACTTGTGAGAAGTGAAGCAAAGCGTTGAAGGGTTATTAAAAACTCTCTAAAAACATTTTTTAAAGGAATGCACATCACCCACCACCCACACCAAAACTGGTATGAAACCTGGTTTCATACCAGTTTTAAACTGAGATCATCTTACAGTGGATAAAAAGGGTATTGAACACATCACCTTTTTTCTCAGTAAATATATTACTAGAGGTGCTAATGATGTGAAATTTTCACCAGATGTTGATAACAACTCAAGTGATCCATACATACAAAGTAATCAAAATGTCCAGAAATGAAGTTATTTGTAATAATGTGGAATGACACAGGGAAAAAGTATTGAACACATGAAGAAAGGGAGGTGTAAAAAGGCATGGAAAGCCAAGACACCAGCTGAACTCTCTCAGTAATTAGAAAGCAAGCCTGCCCCTTGTTATACATATGTATA
>NW_013952918.1:8008-13549 GCF_001266775.1 Austrofundulus limnaeus | reverse complement strand
TATACATATGTATAACAAGGGGCAGGCTTGCTTTCTAATTACTGAGAGAGTTCAGCTGGTGTCTTGGCTTTCCATGCCTTTTTACACCTCCCTTTCTTCATGTGTTCAATTCTTTTTCCCTGTGTCATTCCACATTATTACAAATAATATAATTTCTAGACATTATTGGTTTGATTTCTTTGTATGTATGGATCACTTGGGTTGTTACCAACATCTGGTGAAAATTTCATGTCATTAGCACCTCTAGTAATATATTTACTGAGAAAAATGGTGACGTGTTCAGTACTTATTTTACCCGCTGTATGTTGAAAAATGTAACTGTTTTGGTCAAACCTTGAAAAATATAAATAGACTCTTATGGGATGCGTTGTGAAAGACTCGGCTGCTACTGCATTCAATTTTAGCTCTAAATATGTAAAACTGACTAAGTTACAGATGTAGCTAAATTAGTTTGTACCTAAATTGTAATGAAAGAAAAAAACACGATAGTCATTAACGACTTTAAAAAGTAGTTAATACAAATGACTAAAAGTAAATATATGTTAAAAAGGTCATTTGATCCACCTGTTCACAGGTATTTTGGTCCACTTCTCATGAACCAACTGCTCCACCTGACTCCAGGCTGAAGTTTTTATTTACTTTTCTCTGCAGATGTGGAGATCTGATGGAAGTTCCTCTGTTCAAAGAAGATCCTCCAAAAAGGTTTTAGACTATTGCCCCACTAGTGCCTCTAGAGCACAGTTTGACTTGGATCAGCTCTGTTCAGCATGGTTCAGGTGGTCTTCCATTACAAATGGTAAATGGACTGTACTTGTATAGCACTTTTCTACACAACCAGGATACACACTTTACACTACAATCTGTGTCCTCATTTACCCATTCACACAGCACTCTAACAGATCTCCTACAAAGCTAACATATACAGTACAATCATCTATGGAGACTAATCAGTGCCATTCACATTCATACACTGATGGGACACACATCAGAGGCATTGGGGTAAAGTGTCTTGCCCAAGAACCAACAACTGAGACAACTGGAACGGGAGAACAAAACTAGCCACATACCGGTTCCAGGACGACTCCTCTAACCACTCTTCCACAGCCGCCCACAGGAGCAGCTCTAGTGGGTGGGTTCTGGGGGGGTCCCAAGGGTCTGCAAACTTACACTACATGATTTTGCCATCTGGTGGCAGTAATGCTCTATTCAGCTATTTGCCAGCCACCATTAAACATAGAAAAAAAGAACCCAATCACAACTAGAAGGACATGGTGACTTTTTCACAAATTCCAAAAAGAACTGACCCAGAAAAGACTTAAGATGACAGTATGGTCGCTCGGCAGCCGACAGGTCGACGCACCTTCACGTGGTTGTTCAGCGTTTGTTTTCGCACACACCTTTCATAGCTCCTGCGACACCCCGTGCTGAGCTCCTGGGAAACCCCTCCCGCTGCAGCATACGTCACTGCATGGGATTCCTTCCCGGGGGAGTCCAATGCCAGAAAAAAAAGGTCAGAGACTCATCAACCAACATTGTTTAACCACAAGCTGGTCCCAGATTAAGCTCTGAAGTTTTTATCAGTTAGATTCCACCATGAAAAATGTCTGTTTCATCCCCTTTTATGAGTTTTTCACGGTTTGACTCTTTATAAATCGCTGCTTCCTGGTAACAGTTGGCTCTGGAAGCGAATTGCCTTTCCTTTTTTTTCCTGTCTTTATTTTTAAGCGAGTGGTTCATGCAAAAGACAGCGTCTGAGCTCTTTCAGCACAAACAAACACTCCTACAAACTTCTGACCAATCACACAATAAAGTTCGGGTGTGTTCTTATGTGGAGGGSGGTGAAAAGTTCAACCCACGGGCTGCGACAAGAAGTGCCGAAATATTGACAATGCGAAGTCAATGATGCAATTTTCGTCATGAAACTGCAACAGTTCGGCACAATTTCGGCAGTTCGGCTGCAACATGCTGGTGCCTTAAAGCAGCGAGGCAACACACTCTGGAAAAGCACAGGAGGGCGTGAGAAATAAAGCAGTATGAAGCTGAAGACAGGACACAAAATAGACGACGTCTGAGAGTAAGCTAAAGCTAACGGGCTATACAAAAGAAGCCAAGCATAAAAGTATAGTAAGGTTTAGTAATAATGTGTGTGTTTCAGATAAATCTCCTGCAAAATAAGTGCCACAAACCCACAGTCTGGATGTGTGGGATTATTGTTTGAATTATTCAAAAAGAAAAAAAATAAGTAGGTCCTTTGGATGGTTCTTCTTTAGTGAAACGTTTCATCTCTCCTCCAAGAGACTTCTTCAGCCTGATGAGTTCCAGGTGAAACTCAGCCTTATAAGCACTGCCTCCACATGGTGGACAAACAGGTTAGTCACATACAAAAGAGGGCCATCGCCTAACAATAAGCTTGATTAGCTCTATTGTTCATAGAGGGTCATATGCCCATCACCTGACTTATTGGTTTGGATGCTTCGGCTGTGGTTATTTTGTGTTTTGTTATGTGTATGTAGTGAGTGCAAGCGGGGTTCAACATCCCCTTGTTTTTGTTTTTTCCCTCTTTGTGTTGGTTATCGTTGGGGCCCTGATTCACACCTTTTGCTCACAGGGGGCGGAGTCATACTTGCAATAACAGCATTGTAGGAGGAGGACCACTGGACACGAAGGCCTCCACCTCTGTTTAATGGTGGATGGTTTTTCTTCACAAAGATGGCTTCCTTTACTCCTCTCTCAAACCAATGTTCCTCTCTATCAAGGATGAGAACATCTTCATCCCTGAAAGAGTGACCGCTGGCCTGTAGATGAGTGTAAACTGCAGAGTCCTGACCTGATGATGTAGCTCGTCTGTGCTGGCTCATTATTTTGAACAGTGGCTGTTTCACTAAAGAAGAACCTACCCAGAGGACCTACTTATTTTTTTCTATTTGATTTTTTTCTACCTGGATTACTGAGATGCATCAGGACTGTTTGGATTTTTGTTCCTGCACAGTAAAAACTGGAGTGTTAAACTTTGTGTTAAAGCAAAGCCTTCTCTGCTGGCCTAAACACAATCTGAATCACTAGTTTACATTATAGAATATTTTATATTTATTATAATAGTTATTAATATTATTATTAGGCTATTATTATTTTTGAAACATCTGTTCTCTTCGTTTCATAGTTTTTCTCCTGGATGCACAGCTTCCAGCAGCCTGTTTTTATTTAGAGCATTTATCCAATCAAATTTCGATCATCATCTGTTGCAAGGGTCCACAAATCTGTCTCAGGCCTTCAGAACGAGCAGYGAAGGCACTGGACGGGTGAAACAAATGGAGTGATTCTGTTGCTTTGACCAATCAGGTGCTGAGATGAAGACACCAGAGCCTGCTAGCTGGCTGCAGACAGCATCAACATTTTCTCATCGTTTGGTTGGCTGATCAGAGAGCAGGAGTCAGAACCAGGAAACTAGATTTCTGTAGTGTCTTATAAGCTAAATGCCAAGCAGACATTCTCAGCGTTACAGGAAATTAAAACTTAGAAATACAAAAGAACAAACTGGACTTTCAGTGTTAGCTTAATGATGGTGATTAGGGCTGCCACAAACGATTATTTTAATAATCTATTAATTACCGATTGTTTATTCGATTAGTCGACTACTCGGTACAGCTTATCACGTCAGAATGCAGCTGCTATTTATAACCATCGTTAGATTTTAGCTATATGCTAACTAAAAATAATTGCTGTGGAAGGCAAGTTCTGCTCTGCAGATATTGCACAGGTTTCTCTTTCATTTTCTTAAAAGGTTCCCACACTTTTGAGCTCTGTTGTCAGGTAGCCATGATACCAGAGCCTGTCTGTATAATGTCTTGTGACGTCCACGGCCTACCCCASTTACCACTACTGTGCATGTGTGTCAAGGACAGAAAGGCAGATGTGGCAGTGGAAGGTGTCAAAGCAGTTTGGAGAGAAAAACAAAGTAAAGAACAAAAAAAAAACATTAATCGATTATTAAATTAGTCATGGATTATTTTAATAATCGATTAGTTGTCGATTAATCGTTGCAGCCCTAGTGGTGATAGGAAAGGACTTATTGTTGAAATGGAAACGCGAGGACCTGTAAAACTGAAGTGATTGAAGGATGGAGTTTGTAAACAGATAAAAAGTTCTGATTTGTAAAATATATTTTATCTAGTAAATGTTTTATTTAGTTGTCCGTTTATTATGTCCATATTGATGATGTTATTAATGTATGTGATACAGCTGGAGCTGCAGCTGAGAAAACTTGTTAAATGTCTTACTTCATGACTTTCATTCTGGCTTCGTGAGTCACCTGTCTACAACTGAGACATCTGTCTATACTGCAGCAGCATATTATTCTGTGTTTCAAGTTTTACATATTGTCTGTAAATTAGACAGATTTCCAACCGTTTTGCATATAGACCTATATGACTGTCTTAAAGATTTCAAAAATTTCAAAGTTAGGGAGTTTCAGAGCTGGCAGCCTCTTCTCCCTTCCTGCTCTTTCTGCCGCTGCAGACTCTGCTCCACATCTCCATGGCCGGCAGGTTTGTCGTCGTCCCCGCCCCCAAATTGAAGGCCTAGGTGTAAAATGCACAGCCCGCCACTGATTTTTAACAGAGAAAAATAAAAAAAAGACGTCTCTGACGTCCAACAAATTTTCTGGTGCTCCATGGCAGTTSTTTTGTCTTCTGTATTTTGGATTTTCCTTATCGTTGCCTCTCTTTCTGATTGGCTATACAATTCAACAGGCTGCAGCTCATTTGTCCTCAAACACCACACACGCTGGGATATCGGGCCAAGACAATCCAACAGGTTGAATATCCCTGCAAAATTGGGTCAAAAATTGTCACTATCATCTTGCCATGTGAGCCAAACCAATAAGGAATGCTAGGCCTTAAATGTAAATGTTATTCATCTTATTTCATTACTGCTCATTAATAAACACGTATCCTAAAACAAGTTTTCTTTGCTTCTTTAAAACCTTTCAAAATTACTTTAAAAGTCACAAATAAGAATTTTACTGAAACCGGAAACAAGGAGTCATTTGTCAAATTTCATCTAACCAGTTTATCAACATGAAACACAGTCTGCAAACCCAGTTATCCTGACCCGCCTGCAGTCAGAGCAATTATCCAGGAGCACCGCCTGGTCCACCGGCAGCCTGTCACACAGAGCTGACCGGAAACAAGTCCATAAAACCCCAAACAACTGCAAGCACGGACAAAGCTTGGAATGAAAACAAACCTGTGAGGAAAAGTCTTCAAAAAGAGCCTCAGGCTGACAGCAGCTGCTCCTCCGACCGCACGCAGCCAACTGAACAGGTTGGATGAGGAAAACTCACCACAAACTAAACCAAGGAAGTCTGTGAGATGAGTTGATAACTTCATCAGTGACAGTTCAACAAATAAAACAGGTTGTGTAGAGGTAAGTGACTTAGAAGTTAGAGTGCGTGACAGGATTGGATTTCCCGAGTTTGTACCTTTGTTTGTTTTTGTTCGTGTGTGTGTGTGTGTGTGTGTGTGTGTGTGTGTGTGTGTGTGT
>NW_013952918.1:5846-7893 GCF_001266775.1 Austrofundulus limnaeus | reverse complement strand
GTGTGTGTGTGTGTGTGTGTGTGTGTGTGGGTGGGGGGGGGGTCCTTAGGTACAACTAGTGCAGGCACAAAGGTCAAAATAATACTTGTTGGGTTCAAATGAATTTATTGACCATGTTTGAGTGCGTCTCTGTGTTGGGTCTGTAACAGATGTACCACACCCCTCACATCCCATTGCAGACCATGAGTAATGACTGCTCTAACAGTGACCTAACATTTAAAAAAAGAAGAAAAATTATCTCTGTTTCAGCTGCAGTCACAATATGAACCGGACAGGATGAAGGTTTGGTTGGTTTAAAGGCAGGAGCGGGAATCTGCGGTTTTTCTTGCTCTGAGCTGAACAGCAGGTTTAGATTCAGCACTCCCTCTGGTGTCATCTTCTCATGGATTGTTTCACGATTAAAAAAAAAAAGTAAATTCTATATGCATGGAGTAAATAAAAGTCCAGGCTTCTGTTGCAGATGGATGCAAAGATGAAGAAGTGGTAAAAGTTAGACTTTTATATTAAAGCTAATGTTATTCCAAACAGTCTCAAATAAAGTTCAACAATTCTTAACTTTAATTTAAAATGACTTTTAAACATTTGATCTTTTCAAGTGATGATCAACAGACTGACAGGAAGTTTGGCTCAAACTCTCTAAATGTTTATAATGAAAGGACAATCAAACGTTTAATAGTTAATAGGTGAATGAATCATCTCCAACCACACCAACTTTTAACTCAAAATCTGTACAAATGTCTGACTTATAGACATTTTTGTATTTTCTAAAGCCAATCGACTTTTAATGGTCATCTTAATTAATTCCAAAARTTAATCAGTTGCAGATCTTTATCCATTTACAACTTAGTTATAACTTTTAATTTCTGACTCACTTATTTTAGATCGGAAGAGTCATTCATATCGCACATGGGCCAAAACCAGCCTGCTAGGGAGTCCAATCTAACCCACTGGACAAATTTCAATGTAAGGAAGGCTATTTCTAATTTGTCCTCTTGGGAGCACTGTAAGAAACTTGCCATCTGACGCTGGCTTTGGAGGGCGGAGTTAATGTCAACAGATTTTTGGAGGGCGTTACCAACAGAGCTCATTAACATAAACAGCTCTTCTGAATGGAAGTCAGGGCAGGCAGAACTAGAAAATGGGAAATTTTATTATCTGAAAATTATTTTGTGCATTAAATTGAATGAACATGGTCTGGATAGCCCACAGACATACAATAAAAATTTCTAGGACCCATAATTGGTCTCCTTTAAGTAAAAACAGGGGTAATACTGCCGATTCTGGTTTCAATACTGATGATGACATGATGGAGACTCTGCAGTGATTTTATTTTTCACTTGATGTGTTAAAAGTAAAGTCAGTAGGGCAAATTAAGTGTAAACAAAAGAATCAATCTCATGACGCTAGTATCGATCTGATACAGATATCCATTGATTCTTAGATTGGTACTCCCACCCCTACTGATGGTCTATTAAAGTGCTTGTGATGTACGTATCATTCAGATACAAAAAATCAAAGGAAACACCTTGATATTTAAGAAACTTGGCATAATAAACATAATTTTACACATTTTTTCACATAATTAGAATATTTTCTTTTGAACTTGGCTCAGTCAAAATGAAACAGGAAGTGACATCAGAGGGGAACTCCCTGGTCTTTGTTCATCGAAACAATATTATTTCAACTCTACTCTTTTTCATCTCTGATAGTGACTCAAAATTATTCTCACAGTTGAACAGCTGGGTACTTTGTCACCTGGCTGTGTTATAGGAGACAGCTGTCATATTGGTTTGGGGTAAAATAGGAGGAGTTCCTCTGCGGGGAAAAATGGGAGAAACTGTGAAAAGTTGCTGTGTAAAGAACTGCACTTCTCACATGAAGAAACATCCATAGAGAAAATATTTAATTTTTCTGTATGCAAGAGCGAGAAGGGAGAAACGTTAACAGACCAGGGGTCGGATTTATAAAATGGCGTACGCACAATTTGAGCCCAGAAACTTGCATACGCCACTTTTTACGCCAAAGTTGTGATTTGTAAAATCCAAAT
>NW_013952918.1:2211-4679 GCF_001266775.1 Austrofundulus limnaeus | reverse complement strand
CTGTTAATTACCCAGCGATCAAAATCAGGTGTGTTGGAGCAAGAAAACCTCTAAAACATGCAGGATAGCGGCCCTCGAGGACAGGAGTTTGACACCCCTGGTGTAGAGGGTAGAACCTGAGGCGGGACCTCGTGCGCAAACTCTGACGTGCGGCTGTGATTTATAAAGGAAAGATGCGCAGAAACATGCGTATGCACGGTTTTATTATTTAATCTGAATTTTTTTTTGGCGTACGCCATTTCCGCCTTTTGGCCGTAAGTTCACTTTTAGTATGGTTTCCAGGCAATCCTTTAAAAAAGAGACCCCAGGTGGGCATGTTGTCATTCGCTCATCTGTGCAGACCACCGAGTGCCCCTCCATTTTCAAAAATCACCTCAATGTCTTGATTCAAACACTGAAGTCTGACCAAACACTAAACTAGACCCTAACTATGAAATCCGGGGGTTTTATGTTTTTTCAGCTCTAGAGAGGGATGAGACTGACCGTGGATTGAGTTTTTTCCCCCCCACGAGATTCCCATATCTCCTGCTGTCTCAAACAGGATGATCATTTCCAGAAAAAAAAAAGTGGCGTCAACACAATTTGATCAACACAATTTAAAAGCTGGTTTATAGTTTGAAGTCTCTACTTTTGACACAAATTACATCAGTCTTGGAGAGGCTGTCTCTCTCCAGCTACAGTGACTGAATTTGGTCTTCAAGAATCTAAAGAAACATCAGATTCTTCTCTACAGTCTGTGTTGTTAGCTGTTATAGCAACGCTCTGCTCACATTCCCAGTTGACATCACTTCCTGTTAATTCACATGCAAATATCTCAGCGGTGTGATTTTTTTTCGATTTTTAGTTTTTGCAATATGTTATTGTATTTTTTTCTAATATGCTTTTATACTTATTTTTTTAAAATTTCACGGGTACTTTAAAGTTTGGAAATCTAAGTGGTTTCAAGAAGGCAGCAGTCCACTTTGGTCTTCTAAGGCCTGCGTCACACTACAAAATAATCAGGCCGATTTTTGCCCTTCCGACAATCTTAAGGAAGTCCAGATTATCATGATGGTTCTAAAGATAATCATAGCAGATATTCCTGCCATGGGTGGTGAGTTAAGAGTGATCTAGTCGGCTCGGAAGGAAGTCGGGACCACTCCGACCTCAAATCGGGGATATTCAACATGTTTGATTTTTTGGCCCAATATCGCAGTGTGTGTAGTGTTCACCTGAGCTCTCAGCCTGTGAATGAGACGTGTAGCCAATCAGAAAGCGAGGTGATGTAAACACAGAGGGGATTCCAAAATGCAGAAGCCAAAAAAACTGTCATGACTCACCAGAAAGTCTGCTGGATGTTAAAAGTCCTATGGAATTGTTTTCCCCTGGTAAAAAATAGTCCACAAATGATCCGCATTGTTTCTTCCTTGTTACAAATGTAACTTACTCTGAACTCACGTCTCTCTGGAGGTCATATGAGATTTTTCCTTGAACATATGAATTCTCTCAAKATTTCAGGAAGTTTCGCGTGCTTTAATATCTGACATCTGAATGTTCATGAATGAAATATAGTTTCGTGTGTGGTGTGTTGTCTCTTGCCATGTGGCTGTACACCACACACTGTAGGAACAAACCTGGTATATCCATGATTTTTTATCCTCAGGTGTGGGCTCTATCAGTTTTTGAAAATCGGCCGACTTTTAAAATCTTGAAGTGTGACGCAGCCTTAATTTGAAATAGCCATTAACTCGTCACATTTAAACTCCATTTCTGCAACAGAGGTCGTTCCAAGAGCCATCTACAATAGGTGAGATATTATCTAGCCTATTTATAGACTGTTCACAGAACCCTGTTTAAAAATGGCTGAAATATCCCTTTAAAGTCRGCTGTAGTCTATCCTGCTGCAGGTGGGTCTGCTCCACCTTTAGGACACAGAACAGGACTCTGGAGGAACAAGTTCTGCTGACGTGGATCTGCCTAAAAACTATTCATCTGGAAATTTTAGCTTTTTATTGCTCAGAGGGAGTGGACCTGAACTAATACAGTATTTCATCACCAGGACCAGAGGAAGCCGAGTGAAGGAAAAATCTTTTTTGTTTGTTTAGTTTGTTGTTTATCTGTTTTCTCGGCAGACCCACGTGTCTCCTAGCAGCATCTCAAGTGCTGCTGATTAAAATAACTTGACGCGCGCTGAAGGTTTGAAGACGCGCAGATCAAAGAAAAAAAAACAGATAAAATTATCAGCTTGATTCTGTCCCTTACCTTTTCCGGGTCGGTTCTGCTCCACGGTTCCACAGAAGAACTCCATGAGAGCTGTGAAAAGTTAAAGAGCCCGGCGGGTCCGGTAGCTCCTCCTCTGACGGACTGCAGGATCCGGAGACCCCTGCTGAACAAACCGGAAACGCAAGAAACACCCACAGAACCAGAACCTTTCAGGAGACCAAATGAAACACTGGAATAAAAGTCTTGTTGTATGAAACAGATTGCAT
>NW_013952918.1:485-1152 GCF_001266775.1 Austrofundulus limnaeus | reverse complement strand
GTTGTTGTTGTTGTTGTTGTTGTTGTTGTTGTTGTTGTTGTTGTTGTTGTTATACCTCTCCTTGCATATTTGAATCTATCCTTTGATTAATATGATGTGTTTTATGTAGGCCTATGTGTGGGTGGGGTCAGGGTTGTAGTTCGTTGTTTCAGAAGTGTAGCCTTCCCATGCGCAGTCACATGATGTGCAACATTGTTTCATAAACAGCAGGTGTGTTATTGAGAGAGAGGTAGGTGGAACAGTGAGGCCACAAGGACCAGAGGTCACAAAGGTCCAGGAATTAAAATCCAGGAAAACAGGGTCAAAAGGTGAAAAAGAGAATCCAGGCAAGATGGAGAAAATTTTCAGGGGTGATTTGTGACAAAAGGTCAAAGGAAAGGACTCAGTGAGACCAGCTGTTGTATGGTTTGGAGACCATGGACAAAAGGACAGGAGACAGAACTGGAAGTGTCAGAGCTGAAGATGTTGATGTTCTCCTTGGGAGAGACAAGGATGGAGAAGATTAAGACAGAGATCATCAGAGGGACAGACCAGGTTGAAGGACCGGAAGATAAAGTTCGAGAGACCAGATTGAGATGGTTTGGACATGTCCAAAGGAGGGACAGTGGGTGTATTGGTTTGGTCGTGTCCAAAGAAGGGACAGTGGGTACATTGGTTTGGACATGTC
>NW_013952918.1:0-461 GCF_001266775.1 Austrofundulus limnaeus | reverse complement strand
GTATATTGGTTTGGACATGTCCAGAGGAGAGACAGTGGGTATATTAGTTTGGACATGTCCAGAGGAGGGACAGTGGGTATATTGGTTTGGATGTTTCCAGAGGAGAGACAGTGTGTATATTGGTTTGGATGTTTCCAGAGGAGAGACAGTGTGTGTATTGGTTTGGATGTTTCCAGAGGAGAGACAGTGGGTATATTGGTTTGGACATGTCCAGAGGAGTGAGAGTGTGTATATTGGTTTGGACATGTCCAGAGGAGGGAGCGTGTGTATATTGGTTTGGATGTTTCCAGAGGAGAGACAGTGTGTGTATTGGTTTGGACATGTCCAGAGGAGAGACAGTGGGTATATTGGTTTGGACATGTCCAGAGGAGGGAGAGTGTGTATATTGGTTTGGACATGTCCAGAGGAGAGACAGTGTGTATATTGGTTTGGATGTTTCCAGAGGAGAGACAGTGTGTGTA
>NW_013952917.1:303403-303914 GCF_001266775.1 Austrofundulus limnaeus | reverse complement strand
GAGAATGGGTTGATTCACACCAAAAGTGAACCACACCAGAGTTCTTTTGGAAGCGGATCGAGCCCACCTCAAAAATGGGTCTTAGTCTGGTTGTTTGATCAGCACCAGCACGAGCAACACCTGCATAAAAGGTCTGGATCAACAGGGGAAACTCTGGTCAGTTTAAAGCAGATTTATTTGTTAGAAAGTAGCTGTTACTTTTTCTTCCCCTTCTTCTTCTTCTTCTTGGCAATTATAGTTACATGGGCAGTACTGTATAAAGTTAATAACTAAGTCTGACATGGAGCCATCGACAAACCCCATAACTGTTCAATAATGTAGTGTTTTCATTTGATCCATCTTTGTTTCTCATCTGTCTCAGATTATTACTAAGAAATCATGTATCCAAACTGTGAAAATAATTGGATTGTCGTCAAGCTCCGGTGTGTCTGTGTTCTCCATGTTTTCTTTAATGTGCTGTTGATAAATACTATATCCTTGTGTGTACCAAACCAAAAGGTCCATACAATAT
>NW_013952917.1:300821-302403 GCF_001266775.1 Austrofundulus limnaeus | reverse complement strand
AAATTACATGCACCATTAGACATTTAGGAAGTATCCCTGCAATGTGAAACTGATGTGACCAGAAGGACATTAACTTTTCAGTCTGGTCAAAATTATACTCACTTTCTCCAAACTGAGGTCATGCAAAGAGCTATCCACAACTAAGGTGTTAATTGCTTATAACTTTTCCTCAGAACTCTATGTCAAAATCCCTAAAAATGTTGCTTTAAAGTCTGTTCAATTCTTTGGTAGAAAAGAACAGATAAGAGTGAGCAGATGCATTTAAATATCAGAAATTTAAAATACAACGGAAATAATTTAGATTGATTCATTTCCCATATTAAATCCCMCTGCTTTTTTATATAAACCAAAAGAAGCCAGAACTTTTAAAAGTTTTTTTTTCTTTTCCTTTCCTTTTTTTTCCTTCAACCTAAATCGTTTGCAGATGTACAACAATTACTCASCAATCTAATCTTATTGGAGCGCTGGGTTTTAAAGTGTCT
This sequence comes from Austrofundulus limnaeus, assembly GCF_001266775.1. Classification (NCBI taxonomy): domain Eukaryota; kingdom Metazoa; phylum Chordata; class Actinopteri; order Cyprinodontiformes; family Rivulidae; genus Austrofundulus; species Austrofundulus limnaeus. The sequence goes on along the minus strand of NW_013952917.1, from coordinate 301,921 downwards.
TTTCAAGTGGGCAGATATTTATCTGAGGAGTGTCACTGTGCCAAGTGTATTCATTCATGCAAGGACTTGTGATCAGGTTGATAACACCTGCACCTGCAGAGTAAGTGAGAGAAAAGAAAAAAAAAACGCAACTTGATAGATTGGATTCATCACAATTTGTCTCATTGGCTACGAAGAGCCAGTTTTAATGTTAGAAAGGACCTGCCTTTTAAAAAAAAGTTCATGTCCCCAATGTCTTCAGCCCCCAGTTTGTTTTGTGAAACTACTGATTTAACCTGTYAGGCTGTTAAAAAAAAGTCAAGCCATGTTACCAGATGGTAATTAATGATTAGCTCTAATACATATTGCTTTGTCAAAAAATGACTGATGGCTGCTTGATGGCCAGTAGACTTGACCTTGACAATGAAAAGTGCCAGAATGTGTGCAAACGAAGGAGGATGGGTTGTTTGAAGCAGCCATTTCTTAATGACACAGTTATATCATAGCATTTTTATGGYTTCAAGCACCAGCAGGACATAGATCATCTCAAATCATTCTATAGTAATTCAGAGTAATTTACAGAAGAAAACACGTCGCCATGTTTGCTAATTATTGAAGCAAATTGAATCTAGTTTGGTTGTAGTTGTATTATTAATAGGTAACTATTAAGTAAATTAAAAGGAGAGTAATTTAACTATTATATATGTAAAGATGTTGCTTTTTATGAGAAATATACAATCTGCTGTGTTTCCTAACTCATCTGAGACTGAGCTAAGCATGGTCTAGGGTAGTCTGGACCAGTAAACCCTTTAACTGAAAATAGAAATGTAAACAAGATCTAATATGGAGCTTTACAAGATGTTTACAGTAACATGTTTAAAGTATAAGTGATTGATTTAATAAAACRCATGTATAACAGTCCTCAGTTAAAGAGAAACATTTATATGTTGAGTACATCGACTGTTATTAAGATGCAAATAAAAAAAAACAGAACATTTTATGTTTAGGAAGTCAGTTCTTGTTTTTTTTTTATATTCAAATTCTAAATTGCCAGCACCAATAGAAAAAGAAGAAAAAAATAGTACTTGTGATAAGCTTCTAAGTTTTTATAAAAGCAATGC
>NW_013952917.1:295965-299821 GCF_001266775.1 Austrofundulus limnaeus | reverse complement strand
TTCCTACAGCCAGAGGAGGAGCTGAGAGGTTCAGCAGACTGTTGGCTCTTAATGGATTTTTGGAAAAGTCCTGTGCTGACCACTCTGTGAGATATTTGGACAACTTTGATCTCTTCTGGGAGAGAAAAAATCTCTTCAGCACTTTTTGGGTCATTGGAGTGATTCAGGGGAAACCATCAATTTAGAAAAAATACACCTAACCTAACCTCCAGCTGAAGGGTGTGGTTTAAGATGTGACACTTTCATGCATTAATTTCTGGGAACATTTGTCACATACCCTGCAGTATTGGCTCTTCTTCTGCTCCATAACAACTGAATACAGATTTGAAAACTTCATTAAAATTCCCTTGCTGTTTTGCAGTGTTTGTTGCCAGCAGGTCCTGTAGCAAAGTCACTGCTGCTGTTTGAGTATCTACTATGTAAGTTATGAACGTCCACTCCAGTTTCCACAGTGCTTTCTGAAACTTTCTCCATTGTAGTTTTAGTTTGGAAATAAGATTGTAGTTGCATTGAACCACCATTTTTTTTAGATTTAGATCCAAGTTCAGTGTACAACAGTTGATTAGCTTGTGAAATAACATGTAGATAATACCAACATTTCTCAGTTTACTGAAAAGGGTTCTGACTACCCACAGTGGTATTTATACCACAGTTTAAAAAGTATTGCCTTAAGCATCTAAATACAGTAAAGCAAAAAAAAAAGATTAGTTGTGGCAGTTTGTCCATAATATTTGACAATTTATGACAATAGCATTTGCATGATTGACACTAAATCAGTTACCCTGTGTTCTAAAATTATGCTTACAAGTCATCAAATAAACTTAATTTTACTAGATTAATAATTTTAATAGCTGGGAGTTGTGGACTGGAAGCATTTCTTTAGTATTGTAATATGAGGCCTGCAGTATCTCCTTCCAATTTTTACTTTGCTGCTCATAAAGAACAGATTGACTGCATTGTCATGATGTGACACTAACTATAGTAACTGCAAAGTGGGAAATATTTTTGACAATTGATTGCATGTGATATCATTTTTGCCCAACTCTAATGCTAAGTGACATTTTAAATTCACCTGGAAGCCAATGAAATCTAAAAAACACGAGGATATTACACCGAAAAATAAAATGTTTTAAGTATTGCCTATTATACTGTAAATTCAGGTTCACCACAACACAAAAATATATTACAATACTGTGTTGAATCATATTACTTCAAAGGTTCCTTTTAAAAAAGGAAGAAAACAAAACAGTTCACATAATCCAATTATTTGGTAACTTGATAAAAAAAATCAAATACACTGTCAAATAACCAAAATTCATCATAACCTTTTAATTGTCTCCATCCATTTTCTGCCACTTGCAAGTCACAGCAGCATCCGTCTGACCATAGTTCTTCAGACTTCTCTTATTCCAGTCATGTGTCAGACCCAAGCCAGGTGAGATATGTGATCTCCTCAACATGTTTGTGTCCTCAGGTCTCCTTCCAAAGATCCTCAACAACTTCCCTGGAGAATGTTTAAAAGGCATCTTGACCAGAAGTTAAAACTGATGTTTCTTCTTTTAGAAATAAGAACTGTTCTGACCTCCTCTTGACTGAGCTCTGAGACTAAGCCAAGTTACTCTTGTGAGGAAGCTTTTTTTTTGACCACTCATATTCATAATCCCATTCTTTCAGTCTCTACCTATAACTCGTGACAGTAGGATTGAAAAGTAACTTGACAGCTTCGTTTAGAAAAGCCCTCTCTCCTCATCATCCTCTGATAATGGTTAGCGACTGGACTGAAAAAAAGAGTGGAAAGAGAAGCTAAAGTCAAAACAAATTAAAAAAATTCAAAATACCTTTTAGAAAGCTTGAAKAAATATTGATCAAAATGTGTCTGCTTGGAAGAAAAATACAAAAGACCATCGCCTGCCACTTTTCATGCCCATTTGATACTATATCTTATGAGAAGCTTTGCACAGTAAATTATGTTATGGACAATCTCATGTGATATTGCAAGACCACAGAATGTATTAGGGCTCAGAGTATGTATTGAGACTGACTGAGTKATAGCCTAAGATTCATTAGCTGTTTTYAAWCCTGCTGGTSTGTTAGCAAAATATCTAATGAAMGATGCCAGACTAAGACAAAGATCTTGCAAACTCAGTTCAGGTTGAACATGATTCTATGCTATGAACRCACCACTTTTTAGCTCAGTATCTGCAAAATTGAATGAGCCGTTGCYAGTTTTGTGCTTGCTAAGTTTACTGTGCTGTGGCAATCTTCAGTTGGCTCGGGGCAAAAAGTTAACATTTGGTTAATGTACATTCAGAGATTACTTTCTGAAAAWTTCATTAAAATTGATCCTGAGGTTCATGAGATGTTTGGTAAGCATGACAGAKAAACACAAGCAAAACATATTTGTCTTTTCATCTTTGGTGGCAGGCAGTGAGGAATGACTCAAAACTATTGCATGCTACTGTGGACGTTATGCCCACAATAGTGTCAGAAAGAAATATATAAGCTATAAGTATCAGAACTGGGTTTTAGTCACAATTTATGGCAGWCAGAGAGGAACGACATGAGATTGGATATAAAGAAATAGTTTATTTACAAATATGAACACAGGAACTGAACAGGACCTGAGGAGTGTGAGATGGGATTTAGGACACTTGAACTGTTGTAAGGTAAATATTCAATGAGGCTTAGTCTTACTGGGTCTGGTGGAGTCTTGGAGCTTGGATTAGGAATCCAAAGCAGACAGTGATCCAAATCCTTAACCGRYAGGTGAGTACCAGTTACCAGTAATGGTTTCCAAGRCAGGACAGGTGAGTTTAGCAGGTGAGTTTGTCGGGGACTTCCAGAGTTTGGCACAAGGAGGTTTCCAACGKGAAGACTTGGCAATAATCCTGGATAGACAAGAGCAAGGCAAAAAAACTTTTGGGATACAAAATACTAAATAGTTTAGCGGCTGYGAACAGTACCATAAGCACTTGATGTTCCAGCAAAGGTCTAAGTGGAAATGATCTCCTTTTAAAGGCCAAAAGAGATCCTCATGTGAGCTGCAGCTGAAGTTAATCAGCTGTGGAGTGGCCAGGGAGGGAGGAGCCCACAGCTGCCATAATAAGTGCATTRTGGTTTAGTGTAATTTTTTTAGTGGCAACAAAAGAAACAAACAGAAGGTATATTTTTGACTGCAGTAAACCGACCAAATAAAGTAGAAGTACGTGCACTGTAATATTTTCAAATATCAGCTCAAACCCAAAAGGTGTGAGTGGAAAAGCCAGAAATATGATGACTGAGTAACCCAAGTCCCCTTCTGTGAAAAACGAGGTTAAAGGGAGCTWTAAAAGTGTGAACCTTTTCCACATGATTCAACCTTACAGACAACTGGAAAAAATATTGGTTCAGCCTCCACCTCTCAGATTTGTTCTGAGGTCCTTCTTATGCAATTTTAGGTAAATAAATATTGGTTTTGATTAACCAAAATCAGCTGCTAATTTACATGTGGAAAATTAAAATTTAGGTGGATTCATTTTGGTTCTAAAAATTTTTTAAAATACTTCAATGTGTTCCTCAAAGAAAAAAAAATTAACTAYGTTTAAATCTTCTACGTGTTTTAAATTGAGCACTTCCAGATAAACATCCTTACTGCTTCTTAGGAAGTTCAGTAAGTAAAAACTCAGTGAAATTTGCATCTCGAGTTGATACTTTATTGACAAAGGGGGTGATAAATCCCACAATGTCTATTTGTTTAAATGAACAAATCATTGCATCAGACACCAACAGTCCATGCTTCAACTAAAACTATATATACTGCGGGTAAAATAAGTATTGAACACGTCACCATTTTTCTCAGTAAATATATTACTAGAGG
>NW_013952917.1:291685-294965 GCF_001266775.1 Austrofundulus limnaeus | reverse complement strand
TGGTTTGATTTCTTTGTATGTATGGATCACTTGGGTTGTTACCGACATCTGGTGAAAATTTCATGTCATTAGCACCTCTAGTAATAAATTTACTGTAAAAAATGGTGACGTGTTCAATACTACTTTTACCCGCTGTAGTTAATATACTTACAAACAAAACAGAATAACTTATTCATAAATGTCATTTTGCTAATTTAGAATATCTTACTGGACATGTTTAAGTTACAGTCTCACTATCTTGTAGCTGATGTAGTTACATATTCATTTAATAAAGAAACATAGAAAGATAAAGATAATTTAGTTTTTATAAGCTAATAAAGAAATGATTCATGCTTCAGCTCATTTAAAAAAGGCATCCATTAAATTGACGGAGGGGCAACCCTGCGTGGTGGTTAGCACAAGCCTTCAGAGTGTGGATCAACTGGTTTAGACATCAGAGGTGGATAATGTTGGCTATRCAGTGAGGGATTAGTGTGTCAAAGCACGGATAGCTTGCCAGCACATGGGCTTCTACCACATAGCTGGTGCTTAGACAAAAGCAGAGAGACTTTATCGAGACAGGTTATTTCTGTGCATCAGTCTGGGCAAAGAGGCACAAACTAACGCCTCACAGAACGCATTTTAAACAGCCTCCACTCTGAGCTGTTAGATGAGGCCGTCTCTCTCCTCTGTGAGAAGCAGAAAATAACACRTTGTTTGATTTTATACAGTGMATTTTCATTAGGAGAGAAGAAAAACAAACTTTTACTTAGAATTCAGAATTATCCRATGTGAGAGGAGGCTGGCTTTCAAAGTAAACAGATGTTTGGAGAACTTTAGAGCCAGAACATTCAGTCCATTTAAAATGAAACATGCTTTTAATTCCATTCAGAAAACACTGCTGATGTTCCTTAAGCAATTTAAGGAAGCATAAATCCTGAATAGCTGTTCTTTCTCCTCTGATATGGGATTATGCATGCATGTACACTTGAATCTATGAAAAAAGAACTCTACTTATGATCTTTTCTATACACCTGTGGCAGAAGCATTCAGTACCAAGTTGCTTATTCATGGTTTCCCCTCATGAGTAGGAGGCTATTGTGCACCAAAATGCCACAAAGTAAACATTACATTTACCAGGATGTGGTTTGTCCTCATCTGAAGCATTTTCCTGCAATTACACGCAATTTAAGGAAGAGTGGAAATTACTGAGGTTGCGGAGATCAGCAAATCTAACTCCCCTTCCAACCCCAATTAAAAGAATGACAGTTCGGAAAATATAAAAGCAAGGGACCCCTTGTCCTGGGARACCATTTGTTAAATGTGTTATGAAGTCGTTTTTGCTGGCATAWACCACATGTGCAATAACCAAACACATACTTTAAAAAAAAATCTCCAAGTGTACGTGAAGCTTACTTTTAACACCGTCAGCAGCTAATTTAAATAAATAAATCTGAAGAAGTGAAAAAATTGTTTTGAAAGTAAAGTTTGTCTTACAAAAAAATCAATGGCGTTGTCGTGGCAACATTTTGCCAGGGCAGAGATGCAGGAAATAAACAAAGTGGAAACTGTGTGGTCTCGGTCTCAGATTATTTAATAGAAAGATGCATATATGCAAGGAATGAGCAGAGCAGACGTGAATCGAAACGTCTGTCAAGCTCATACTGACCCGGAAACAGACAATATATAAACATCCTGCTAACAAAATAAGAGTGTCAGAGACATCCAGGAACCAATGATATAGTTACAGTGGTTTGCAAAAGTATTCACACCCCTTGAACTTTTCCATATTTTGTTACATTACAACCACANTTGGTCTCATCTGACCAGACTATATTCTCCCAGTATTACACAGGCTTGTCTAAATATTATGCAGCAAACTTTAAACGAGCTTCAACATGCTGTTGTCATAGTTTATTTTTATTTTTTTTTTGATTGCTGTTTTTGTATTATGGTTAGGTTTTTTTAGGTCCTGTTTTGGGGTTTTTTTCATGTGGGTTTTCTGTTAAGTTCCTTTTTGTCTCAGGTGTGTTCAGTTCTGTGATTAGTGTTGCTTCCATTTCCTCAGGTGTTTTCTGTTAACTCATTAGTTGTCCTGTGTATTTAAGCTCTGTCTTGTCTCTGTGTCAGTGTCCGATCATTGTGCTGTTAAGCGTGTCTCATTCTTCTTGTTCCATGTTCCAAGAGTTTTTTCGCTACGTCTTTCAAGTGAGTTTTTTTCAGCTGCCTAGTAAGCATTTTGATTTGTAAATAAACTTTATTTTTGTTACATTTGAAATCTGCCTGTGCCCTGGGTCATTCCACGTCTGAACCTGACAGAATGCTCGGACACCGTACCCAGCCCACAGGCAGTTTTTTCAATGGTTATGATTATGGGGAGATTTCGAGGATCCTTCAGCAGCTGCAGAGAGTGCGGGGAGATGATCGCTCGTCTCTCCCTGTCGAGAGCAGCATCGCCTGGGGATCCTGTTGCCCACCCTCCCTCCCCTCCTGTTTGGTCTGCTGCTGGTCGGGCTGCTGAGTCACCTGAGTCACCTGAATCTACTGGGGTACCTGAATCTGTTCCGGTGGTTCCTGAGTTGGAGATCCCGGTGGTTCCACAGTTGGTCGTCTCAGAGTCTACGGTTCCGGTGGTGGTCCTGGAGTTGATGGTTCCACAGTCTGTGGTTCCGGTGGTGGTTCTGGAGTCGGTGGTCTCATTGTCGGCGGTTCCGGTGGTGGCTCCTGAGTCGGGGATCATTGGGGTTTGTGGGTCGGCTGCCGGCCCCTCCACGTCATCTGGGTTGGTTGCCGCTGCCTCCACGTCGCCCATCGCCTCCATGTCTCCTGTCAGGTTCAGACGTGAAATGACCCAGGGCACAGGAAGATTTCAAATGTAACAAAAATAAAGTTTATTTACAAATCAAAATGCTGACTAGGCAGCTGAAAAAACTCACTTGAAAGACGTAGCGAAAAAACTCTTGGAACATGGAACATGAAGAACGAGACATGCTTAACAGCACAATAATCGGACACTGACACAGAGACAAGACAGAGCTTAAATACACAGGACAACTAAAGAATTAACAGAAAACACCTGAGGAAATGGAAGCAACACTAATCACAGAACTGAACACACCTGAGACAAAAAGGAACTTAACAGAAAACCCACATGAACAAAACCCCAAAACTGGACCTAAAAAACATAACCATAATACAAAACCACCAACCAAAAAAACCAAACTATGACAGCTGTTTCTTCAGCAGTGGAGTCTTGCGTGGTGAGCGTGCATACAGGCCAAGGCGGTTGAGTGTATTAATT
>NW_013952917.1:285714-291235 GCF_001266775.1 Austrofundulus limnaeus | reverse complement strand
GGAAATAAACAAAGTGGAAACTGTGTGGTCTCGGTCTCAGATTATTTAATAGAAAGATGCATATATGCAAGGAATGAGCAGAGCAGACGTGAATTGAAACGTCTGTCAAGCTCATGCTGACCCAGAAACAGACAATATATAAACATCCTGCTAACAAAATAAGAGCGTCAGAGACATCCAGGAACTAATGATATACAGTAGTTACAAGTAAATAGGCCATGAGATTACATGAGTACATACAGTATCTTAAGAATCATGAGAAACAGATTATATAGTGGCAGTTATCAAGAGATACAGAACAGGACACGTCAAGTTAAATATGCAGTTAGGGAGTCACAAGATATTCTTCCATCACAGTCCCTCCTCCTGATTATCCATTATTCAGTAAAAAAATATGGAAGAAACATTTGCATATCTATAAGTAACCATAACTGTATCAACACCAATGGAAAATGAACAAGTGCAATGTAAAACAGTGCAAACAGAGTCAAAAAAACTCTAACACGTCAAAATTTAAAAAAAAAAAAAACTTGAGTCCAAAATTTAACAAGGTATCACAAACACAAGTTCTGCCCCCCTCAAATATGATAGCATTAGCCACGTATGTTCCCTCAGAATCTTATCTTGGATAATGTGTTAATTTAATAACAGCTAGTTGTCAATAAGTGAAACTTAAGTAATGCAAATTAGGACAAGGCAAGTTGAAGAAATGCTGAAGGCATTTACTTCTAGCAAAGAGATTGGACAAGTTCAAAAGCAAATGATAAATGAAGACAATAAAACGTCATGAATAATTGTGGAAATGTCATTAAAATGTCCAAAATTTAGTTTCCACCCCATTCAAGTAAACTTTATTCCACCCCAAACAATAAGATATTCTTCCATCACAGCGTCAAACTCCAATCCTTGAGGGTCACAGTCCAGCAGGTTTTCTTGTCTCCCTGATCAAACACACCTGATTTGCATGGGCGAATGATTAACAGGCTTCTACATAATTTGAAGAGATAATTGAAACACTGAAACAGGTGTGTTAGAGCAGAGAAACAAGGGAAACATGCAGGACAGTGGCCCCTGCGTTTCACACCCCTAAAAGAGATAGTTCAAATTAGAGGTGTCCTGATACCAGTTTTTTTCTCAAATCAAGTACAAGTTCTTCAGCTTGCCAATACTGAGTATTGATACCAAGTACTTACTTAGTTAGAATCTAAACATTACACAGTGATATTTTAATTTCATTTAGAACAAGGTGGTTCTCCTTCGTTATAGGACTATAGTGCCCCTGACTGTATCAAATTAAATATACAACATGCTATTCCTTTTTTGCAACATTTCTGCTCCAATACCAATATTGATACTGGTATTGGGGCATTCGTTTAACCTGATTAATGAACAACATTATACTTATTCAACCTTAATTAAGATGTCCGCCACAGGTAATCAACAGAGAGTTACAAACAAATCAAACAGAGCTGATGTTAGGCATGCAACAAGTAGCAAACTATAGGCAATGCAGGGTTACTGTGAGCTGGGAGGGATGATTACTGTGATGAGGAACAGGTGAGCTTAATGAGCACATGCAGCATTGCTAGATGTACGATATGTGCCATATTTGTAAGATGATTTTGACCTCTGTATGATCAGTAGTTCCAAAAATCCCATAATGTTTGATAATTTGACCACTTCAATGCACGGCTGAATTAACCAGACACTGTCTGACATGAGAGGTGGCGGGTGGCAGAACACAGTGTTGCTAATTTAGTGACTTTGTTGCTATATTTAGAGAGTTTCTGACATCTCTTGTGACTTATTTTTATTTGTTTGGTTTTTTTTTTTCAGAAAAGTGACTAGCCAAAATCTAGCGACTCCTTTTCTTGTGTTATTGAGACTTTTTGAGACTCTGACGTGAACACAGTTCTCCGATGAGTAGCCAGTACTTCTGTGAGCTCCTCCTCCCAAAGCGTTGACAGGCGGCTTAATCCTCACAAGCTGCAGGCAGATATTCAACTCATAAAGAACATAAATTAAAATCTTTCCCCCAAAACCTTCTTTGAAAGATTATAACTTTTATACAAATTAAACTTTTTTTGTGGTAGAATTTGTTTTTTTCTTCTTTTTTCTTATAATAAAATCCATGTTCTCTTATTAAAACAATTTGGCAGCAGGAAGTTTCTCTAAAGCAGGATGCTGACATACAATTTTCCATCAGCTAAGCAGAGATGGCAGAACACAGTCCTTGTATAGAGAAGAATCTGTCGAATGGAAGATGAAAAGTAACTGCACAGAGCCCGTGGATTTATCCTGCACAAACAGTCTCACAATCTTGTTCTGCTGTCTCAATGTATTGCGAGAAAAGTTTCAAGCTCATCACATTACTTTTTGTGTGTGTGTGTGTTCCAAACCTTGCTGTGAAGAGACTGTCTGAGTATATTCCCTGCTCTCACATAAGAGGTTCACCAGCCTCCTCTTCATCTCTATGTACCACACTGCCAGTTGTAGCTCGCTCTGATACAAAAAAGCCTTCTGGGTAACAATGAGTTTGCCCAGCTTAAAGAGATTCGTCGAGCCGACAGGACTGTTAGCACAAAATCTTACGGTCTGCTCTTATTATTATGTAGTGCTGAGCAGCTGCAAACAGTCAAAGGTCTTCTGCAGACCCCCGCAGCACAGTGAATCAATGAGCCGAACGTACATAAAGATTGTGCCAATGTCTCACCACAAATCAAAGCTTTTATGGCCTCATATCAACAAACCGTCTCACCTAAATTGGTTGTGGGGCTCTCCGAAACTTTCCGAGTCTGGTCATTTCGACTTTACTCGTGAAATCTGAAATAAACAAAGCGCTTCAGTTGATACACAACTGACAAAACTGCATGGGAGCCGGTGCATGAATGCTATCAGATGATAATCACTCACAGCACAGTGTATGTGTGCGTGGGGTGGTGGGCTAAACAAAACAAAAGTCCTCCAAGAAAAGTCTAGTCACGTTCGTTTTCACTGTCCTCCGAAACAATAAATCAGAATTCTGATTTTAGCTCATAAAAGTCAAAAGGAACAGCCAGGCTGAACTAAAGGGAGCCAGGCTTTCTTTAAAGTCCAAATAAAAAGCATGTCACCAGGACGTTTAGCTGCCCTGTCCTTTTAGTCAAAGAGGTGGGCCGCGAAGCCAGCAGGTAGGTTTTTACACATCTCATGGTTAGCCCATTAGCTAAGCTGCTTCAAGCGCACAGAGCCAGGGCTCTATGAACATGCCAGAAATCAGAGTCCGGATCAACATGAGCGACTTTGTTGGCTTTCAGCTCGTGTATGTGTGCACTCACCATGTTAGTTGGCTTAGATAAGGATGCTGTTTTTGTTTGAGGCCCAAATGGAAAAAGCTTCAGGCTAAACTGACGAGATTTTAGAGTAGATGAAACAAGCGTGCTCTTACATGGTCCTTGTCTCCTCTAGTGATTTGCTTTAACTCCATTTTCTAGCTTCAGATTAGTATCTAGATGTAAACTACTTAGCTGTCTGAGTGTAAAGAGGATTTCTGACCATCTCTGTGACCTTTAGGTCTTTGATCTTTCAGAGATTTTAAAGCTCTAGTGAATCACATTGAGAGAAAAAGAAGAGTCACAAACTTTAAGCAGAAACACATTCTCCATTCATTCTAAGTAAAGCGTGTAAGCAGTCGACAGTCCGGGCCTCAGTCGTATCAATCATTCGCTCTGCTGTTCCAATTAGGTAGAACAGCAGAATGAATGACTGTTTAATGGATATGACTTTCCTATCTTATTTTCCCTCAGCACAGAGAAATTTGTTACACCGAATCTAATTTATTTTAAACGTGATCCTTACCATTACACAGCGACAAAACAAACAAGGAAAACAAAAATCATCACAAGTGATGTTTTTAAATGGTAGGCTGAAAATAAAATAGCCAATATCAACAGCTTAACTGACTATTTTCAACCACACAATGTAAACCATGCCAGCTGTAGATTAGCTTTGCATAAAATTAACTTTTTTTATTAGGATGATGTTTTTATTCAATTACTGGCTTAGTAGGTATTGTGAAGGAGTCAGTGGCGCTATATCAGTAGCATTTCAGTTTGTTTTTATACAATTGTTTTTTCTGCAGAGCCATTAGAACTCTATGTTGGTGTAAAATATAAAACAAAATGAAACAAATCGGTTTGTTGAAAACCTCAGCGTCGATAATCACATCACTGATTTCAAACTGACTTGAAAATGGTCAAGAAATCAAATGAACCACTATGTTGGACAAGTAGTAGCTTTAGTGTGAACAGTGTAAATATGCTTTTGCCAATGAAGTAGTTTATTTCAGATAATTTAAAGTAGAGTTCAAAAAAATATGAGCAAATACCTGTTGTACATACTGTAGCCATTTATGCTCTCAGTTTGTCTGGATTGAGAGGCTAACAGCAAATCAAAACCTTTACACAGGAAACACTGTCATCTTTAGGCATTAATTAGACAAAACAACTTCTACATGTAAAGGTAAAGGTGTGGTTTATATATTTTGAATTGGGACTCTGAGTGGACTTACCTGTCAGATAGCTCTTTGGATGGTCTCAGCTTTGAGAAGTTAAGTTTGGTTCTTGCCTTTGTGTCACACAGTAATTCCAGTAGAAATGTGACTTTTCTGCAGGAATTGCTACAGCCGTGTCATAACCGCCATTAGCTGCTGCAAATCTTATCTCTCTTTTAGGTAGAAGCCTCATCTGCTATAGTGCCAACCATATGTAAATGTGAGCAGCCTACTTAAATATGCCACACCTTTAGGGAGGTGTGGTCTTGCTCTCTCCTCCTCCTTGGGTGCAGCTTATCTTTGAGTGTTAATAAACCCTTTGTACGTAACTCCACCATGTTGTCTTGTTGTCTTGTTTTGTTAATGTCCTTTGAACATTGTCATTTGAACATGTCCTTTGAACATGTCMTTTGTGGATTGTAACAAACTACATAAAGCTTTTAGTTTTTATAAACTGTAACACTAAATTGACTGCAATGTAAAGCTCTAACTAGTCATTAGCTAATCACTTTGATCGTAAGCTTTATTTTTTAAAATAAGGCTATTCAAATCTACAACAGGTGAGATCAWAATCATTTAGAAACTGTCCACTAAATCCAACATCAACCAAAATTGGAACTATCCATATAAAATACACTGACTTCAATGAATCAGAATGCTAGCACTTCTTCAGAACATGTGAAGCACATAACATAACAACACAGTTACTATACAAGAGCTAGTTGGGACAAATGTACGGTGAGAAAAAATTGTGCATTTTTGGTAATATTGTATATACAAACTGTATTATTTTTTATTATTCATGCTTTTTAGATTTTAGAAAGAAGCAAAAGTAACAGAAAAATAATTTCATTTTTTTTCACCATCAGCATATTAAATACTGCTAAAAGTCGAGAAGTTTCACTCTAGAATTATAAACTTGACTTTTAGATGCAAAAGGTTTCACATCCACAAACACACACACACACACACACACACACACACACACAC
>NW_013952917.1:272909-283823 GCF_001266775.1 Austrofundulus limnaeus | reverse complement strand
CCTCCAGCGAGTCCTGGATTTTCTCCAAAGTGCCAGACTTATTTTGAAAACATTTTAAAATGCTAATCTCCTCTCGCGTGCACGAGCAGCTGGATACGAACAGGTGGAATTTACGCAGCTCATTTACACACTTTTCCTGAAGATAGAAGAGTTTGTTGACTCTGACGTGACATGTTCGTACGAACCCTTYRTACSAACAAAAGAGAGAAATTTAGGATAAGAATGCGAACATGTTCTTGCATGAGGCCCATTGATTCTAAAAAATATTCTAAACATTTCATTAAAATATGTATATGTGAAGTGCATTTAAGACTCAATGAAAATCAATAAAATATCTTACACACTGATGGGCTAAATGAGGAGGGCACAGGCTGGGGAGAAACTCAGAGATGCAGGAGCAACGACAGGTAAGTGAAACTTGCAGGAAAAACAAGCAGACTGAATCAGTAGGCGGAGGTTATGCACACCTTATKTTGCTTGTCAACAGAAGGTTACTGGTGGGGCTCTCCTGGTTCTCTCCTGTGTTCCTCTCTGGGGGGTGGGTGGGTAGTTYTTGCTGYGCAGGTGGTCTTGGGGGCTAAGTGCTTGGGGTCTCTCTTGGGGTCTGTGGCTCTGGTCCCCTTTATGCTTGCCTTGGGTCTTGGGGGTTGGGTCTGTGGYCCTCCACAGTCACTATTTAATATTCCACTGGAGAGATCTTGTATTTATATGCATGTTCACAACCGCACAAAAAAAGACATTTGGATCCTGGGGTTTCTGACAATCACTGGATGCATATATGTGTATGTATGTGTATGTAAATATGTGTGTGTGTGTTTGTGTGTGTGTATGTGTGTGTCCTTGTTTTTCCTACATCGTGGGGCCCAGTTTYAAGGAAAATGCAGCCTCGTGGGGTCCGGGTGCTCCTTGTGGGGCCCAAAGCCTTGGCCCCACAACTTCAGAGGCTGATTTTGGGTGTGAGGGTTGGGTTTAGGACAAAGGTGTGAATTGAGTTTAGGTTAGTTTTAGGGTCAGGTAGGGACCTGTGAGGTTAGCCTTAGGGTTTGTGGTCTGGGTTAGGATATAAAATTACCAAAAAATGAATGGAAGTCAATGGACGGGCCCCACAAGGATATAAAAACAAGTTTGTGTGTGTATGTGTGTGTGTATGTAGGTATGTATGTATGCAAGTATGTGTGTGTATATGTGTATGTTTGTATGTGAATGTGCCTGATTGTGTATAGGTGTGTGTGTTTTGTGTATATTAATTAACAAGGTTATAATTATTGTGCGCAGGTGTGGATGTGTATATGTGTGTGTGTATGTTTATATATGTGTGTGTGGGTATATGTACATACATCTGTTTAAGTTTGGTTGCTGGGTGTTTGCTCTCTTCATTTGCTGATGGCCAGATGTTGGGTGTGGTGTYCTGAATGTTATTGGTGTTCATTTCACATGTTGTATAATTTCTATCGGTTTCTCTCTTTACTGTTCTTATACAGTATTTCTCTTCTACTTTTTCTTTTTCTTCCTTACTATAGTATGATAAAAAAGCCACTGATGATGCAGAAATTAAGAAACTAACATTCAATTTTGTTTTCTACTGAAGTGGCAAAAAAAGAGATGCAGGAGCAATGACAGGTAAGTGAAATTTGCAGGAAAAACAAGCAGACTGAATCAGTAGGTGGAGCTTATGCACACCTTATGTTGCTTGTCA
The DNA here is from genome assembly GCF_001266775.1 of Austrofundulus limnaeus. Taxonomy (NCBI): domain Eukaryota; kingdom Metazoa; phylum Chordata; class Actinopteri; order Cyprinodontiformes; family Rivulidae; genus Austrofundulus; species Austrofundulus limnaeus. The sequence continues at coordinate 282,127 of NW_013952917.1, read as the reverse complement.
ACCACCATAAAACAATACAATAAGAAGAACACACAGACTGTGACTAAAAAAGTATATTGATTAGAGGCATCACGCATGCTTCAGAAGATTGACCACTGTGGTACAAGTGCAAAGCCATATTGGAAGGGGTGGGCTGCCAATGGAAACAAATTATCAGGGCTACATTTCTGAGTAGAATTGTATATAAATACAACCCCAATTCCAATGAAGTTGGGATGTTGTGTAAAACATAAATAAAAACAGAATACAAAGATTTGCAAATCCTTTTCAACCTAAATTCAATTGAATACGCTACAAAGACAATATATTTAATGTTCAAACGGATAGACTTTGTTTTCTCTCTTTTTTCAAGTATTCACTCATTTTGAATATGATGCCTGCAACACAATCTAAGAAGGCAACAAAACCTGTTTGGAGCATTCCACAGGTGAACAAGTTATTTGGAAACAGGTGAGTGTCATGATTGGGTAAAAAGGGAGCATCCCCGAAAGTCTCAGTCATTCAGAAGAAAGGGTAGGTAGAGCAAATCATTCATCAGTTTAAGAACAACATTTTTTTACTGTACAGTTGCAATGAATTTAGGTATCTCATCATCTACAGTCCATAATATCATCAAACGATTCAGATAATCTGGACAAATCTCTAAGTAAGCAGCAAAGCTGAAAACCCAACAATGAATGCACGTGACCTTTGATCCCTCCGACGGCACAGCATTAAAAACCAATATCATTCTGTAACAGATACTGCAACAWGGGCTCAGCAACACTATGGAAAACAAATGTCAGTGAACGCAGTTCATCTCTTTATCTACAAGTGCAAGTTAAAACTCTASCATGCAAAGCCAAAGCCATAAATAAACAACACACAGAAATGGTGCCAAGTTCTCTGGGCCCGAGCTCATCTGAGAAGAACTGGCGCAAAGTGGAAAACTGTTGTGTGGTCTGACAAGTCCATGTTTCAAATTGTTTTTAGAAATAATTGTAGAGTTCAGGCCTAAAAAATAATAAAATTTGACCTGGGCCTTAATCCGATTGGACCCAGCTAATTAACTCTGATTGGAGGCCCAAGCCCAAAGAAAACCCAACATATTTTATTTACCGTATTTATAGGGGTTTAATGAAATTCCACTTTTTGAGCTTAAAAAGCCTTAAAAAACTCAAAAGCTCATATAAAATGCTGTCCTTATTTTTGTACAGACCTCAGCATTTTTCAGCCCTTGCAGGAACAAACACACCTGTGTGTGTATATTTGCTGCAGAAAAGCAGCCCAGGCTTCATGTCACTGAAAACAGTCTGGTCCAGACTTCGGTGACCTTCTGCCTATTAGAAGCAACATTCATTGCAGACATGTGTACCATGGCAACATGTTTTTGCCTGATAAAATACTATATACTGCAAGCATTTCTATCAAATCAAAGTGATGGTTGTTGATAGGAAACTGAGTTACATTGATGTGCTGACATAAATGTAACATTTCATGGTTACACATTCAGATTTACCAACTAACAGCACTGTTTATTGATAATGTCCTCAACCCTAACAAAATGATCACTCTCTCCAACCAAAAACGTCACATGATTGCACCTCTAGCCTTTCTCTCATTGACTGACCCTTTCTGTGCAGCGAGTGACAGGAATTTCCAGCAGGAATACAGCCAAAGTATTTATAATATCGACAGCGCCTTTTCAAGATTAGATTTATTTAAAGATGGCACTATTTCACTTTGGCATTAAGTGGCATTATTATTAACCTAAAATTTTGGCATTATTATTAACCTTTCCACAGAACCCCACTTCAAAAGATCTTAACTATTGCTTTAAGGAGGACAGCTATTCAGTTTATTGCAAATCCTCCTTTTTCTTACAGCATTTTAATCAGGACTTTAAAATTGGGCTTTTAAAATATCACATTATTGGATCTCTTAATATTTCAAGTGCCTTTTAGATCTATTATTGGGTATATTTTCTTTTTTTCCAAGATCAGTGCAATTATTCTGAACCATTCAGTCACTTGATATCCTTGTCTCTCCCTAATCTATTGCAAAGTTCAATAAGGTGACACTTTGTAAAATCTTAAAACACATCAAAACTCTTGTGAATCTTTTTTTTTTCTCTGTATCCTGACTAGATGAAACACATAAGTCTCATTAACCGAGCGGACAGAGGTCACATCATATTATTCAGACAAACTTTCATCCATAAAAAAAATCAGACTGAAAAAGTCTGACCCGTGTCAGCTCTGAAAAATAACAAGGTCTCCTGTGCAGCCAAGTCCACCACAGCCTTTGTGATGTATCTCATTATCAAACTGGCTTCTCGCCAATATTACAGCCGGAGGAAAATTCCTGTATTCTCGGCARGATCTACAAATGTCACTGAGCCTGCCAGGTATGTTTCAAAGTAAGGGGGAACCCTTTTATTTTTATTCCTAATAATGAATAAAAGGAGTAGTAGTAGCCAAGGAGGGGAGGTTTTTATAGACAAAGGCTTGAAAATAATGACTCACTCCAGATCAGCCATCGGAAGTCCGGGATTAGTCAGCGTGTCCACCTGTTTTTATTCTGGCAGACAAAGGCACCACCGCCAGCAGACAAGCTTATCGAGGCATTGCCAAGGGTGACGGAAAAGCCGGGATGGCATGTGTGTGTTACAAATATCCCGAAAGAAAGGAATGCAAGGGCCCACAAAATGCACTCCTCAACAGGCCATTATGAGTGGAGAAGAGCTCATTGGCAGCATCAGTTTGAAACGTTCTAAACAATGTGTCACCACACCTTTCAAAATGTCATCCCACTGTGACAGAAACAACATTCCTCTCTTGTTACCAGGCTGGTGTCAAGGAAAAAAAAATAACAGAAAGCCATGCCGACACCATTATCTTCAAGACTCCAGCATTTTGTTTCTTTTCTTTCTTCTCAAATATTGTAAGCACTTTATCTGTAAGTACACTAACGGTGCTTATAGGCTGACATGCGTTGCTTTAATTCAGCATATTTTAGGGTGACAGCGGTGAGTGACGATTTATTCAAAGCCAACAAGGAAATGAATAAACGAGCAAAACGTCGTCAGACTAGTTCAAAGCAGCRCTTTCTGGCCTCAACTCGCTGATTGAGGAACATGAAAAGGGGCCCCAGGAGATGGTGGGTTTCATATACCAGTATGATTTATGGCCTACCAAAACAAATCAACAAGTTTAACTTTAATTGTTTTCTTTGCCATGGGAGGAGGGGGGTAGTTAATACGAAGCAATGATTGATGGCACAGGGCACCATGTTTGGCTGGGCACTTTGTCTTTTGAGGTGCAGCTGAGAAATTGAACCAGCTGATAGAAGCAATTAATTTTGAGGGAATGTTTTTTTTTTTTTGAGATTTAGGAAATGTACTGGTTCTAAAAATATCCTGCAAACTGTACCACTGCAATCATCCACGCCTAGAGTGGGTTGGAAAACATATTTGCCTCTTTGGTACTTACAGTTTGGAATTCATATGAATTTTGATTTTAAATAATATTTCTGCAAAAATGTTCCAGATCATTGGTGGGGAAAAATGTTGGTTTAAATTAGTGGTTTTCAGCTGGTCTGGTCCTCWGGTCCTACTATCAACTTTTAACGGAAAGTCATGACCCAAATCCAGGACAATTTTGAGTTTCTCTAATTTAGAATGATAATGAAGTTGGAAGCTGGGATGGCAGAATAGCATGCCAACACTCACACAAAACTTTTTTTTAAATTTAATAATCAGCAAGTGACAATGTTAGAGAGGGAAATACKGTACTGTTTTTCATTTTATACTCAATTAGCTGTGTTGTAATTAAAACCAAAACTCAGCACTTCGGTATCATCACCCCTTTTTRACAAGCCCAGTGTTTTCATGCACAAACATGAAATAAAGTCTAATTAATGAGAAATAGTTTCTAAACAGCTAAAAATCCTTGACTTTATCTGAGTACCCACCCATTTAATGCATAACATGTCGTGATGTTAGACTACCCAGGACTGAAAACTTGCACAAGGACCTCAAATAAAACTTACCATAAATCCGCACAAAAATGAAGATAGATTGAAATATGAAGATAGACCCCCCATMCCMYAMMMYAAAATAAAATAAAATAAAATAAAATGAATAAAACAAAGCATTTGAGGACACTATTTTATTAAGAAAGTATATCTACCATTTATATATAGAAACAACACWTTTTCCATCCATACATTATCTTTTACACAGTTCTTCCTATCAGGGTCACAGGGGTCACAGTTGCCCAAATCCACTGTGCATAGAGCAGGGTAAACCCGGGACAGGTTGCAAGTCCATCACAGGGTGACAAAGAGTTACCATTAAGCCTAATATTAATGATGTTGGTCTGTGGCAGTGCCCAGAGAAAACTCACACGAGCACAGAGGGAACATGCAAACTCTATCAATTTGATCTGGCAACCTTCTTGCTAAGGCCGGTGTCACACTACAAGCAAATCATGCCGATTTTTACCCTTCCGACAATCTTAAGGAAGTCCAGATTATCGTGATGGCTCTAAAGATAATCATAGCAGATATTCCCGCCATAGGTGGTGAGTTAAGAATGATCTAGTCGACTCGGAAGGAMGTCGGGACCACTCCGACCTCAAATCGGGGATATTCAACATGTTTGATTTTTTGGCCCGATATCACAGTGTGTGTAGTGTTCAACCGAGCTCTCAGCCTGWTGAATGAGATGTGTAGCCAATCAGAAAGCAAGGTGATGTAAACACGGAGGRGAATCCAAATACAGAAGACAAAAAAAATGGTCATAACTCACCAGAAAGTCCACTGGATGTTAAAAGTCCTATGGAAGTGTTTTTCCTCTGGTAAAAATAGTCCACAAACGATCAACATTGTGTCTTCCTTGTTGCAGATGTTTATTTACTCTGAACTCACGTCTCTCTGGAGGTCACGTGACATTTTTCCTGGGACATCTGAATTCTTGCGAGATTTCAGTAAGTCTCGCGTGATTTAATATCTGACATCTGAATCATGAATGAAATATATTTTTTGTGTGTGATGTGTTGTCTCTTGCTGTGTGGCTGTAGATCACACACTGTAGGACCAAACCTGGTTGATCCATGATTTTTTTTTTTCATGTGTGGGCTCTATCAGTCTTTGAAAATCGGCCGACTGGTTTAAAATCTTGTAGTGTGACTCAGAGGCAACAGCTCTACCAATGGAGCAACCAAACTGCCCACAATGCATGCATGCTTCTCAAAAGTACATGTCCCCTTTCAGCTTGACTGTCTGATCTACTGACCCCCTAACACCTCAGATGTGTGTCTGAAGACAGAGAAGTGGAATATTTCACTTCCTTATAGGGAACTGGGTCCACTTTGATGTAGCTACCAGCAATGTGGGAGACTGATGATTAGTTCCCAATGAGGGAATATCCTTTTTATTATTTTACTCAAACCAAAACTTTTTGTAAATGGCAACAGTTCTATRTGCTTAAATTGATCTCTGATTGGTAGGATCAATAGACCGTGTTTGATCATTTCAGTAGCTCATAATTTATATGAAGAGACACCACAAACAAAAAAACAAAAATCAATGTGTCTGAAGAGTATTTTTGTTTGATTTAGTGAAGTAATTTAATGGATGCATGTCATCTGCTTGTTAACATSCTGTGTTTACTTAGAGGTGTAAGTTCTTGTAAAGCTGCTTTCGATCAGTGACAATTTTTCAGTGATGACAAATGAAATCTATCTTCAACATGGTTCTAAACACTTTAGAATGAGAAAAATTACTCTTRTATTTGATGCAAATTAACAWTTTCTCACCATTATTTGACCTGCAGACTGAAATAATTTCAAAGTTTTGTTTCCAAGTTTCCATACCACTTTATTATTAGATATGGATGCATGACAGCTGTTTAGAGAACAGTTCTTATAGTTTATATTATATATTTTAAAAAGAAGATCATTAATGGCTTATGCTGTAAGACATGACTTGGTTGCCATCTGTCGTGTGTTGATGGTGACAAGTTCCTGATATTAATTTAGATCCATTCCTTTTGTTTGAGCAGTCCATCAGTGGCAACGTTTAGTTTTAATTTCAATAAACTGTGAGACAAAGTGATTATGTCATTTGGGACATCCTTTTTTTTTACCGAGTGTTTACAGGCAGGCTTATTTCACATGGATATATTATCCTAATGTAACACARAGCAAAGCTGAGCATATACACAGCAGTTATAGCAGGATAAATAGCTTGTTTCAATGACAGTGTTGAGTAAGGAGTTGGAGGAGGAAAAATGCACTTTTTTCTTGTTAACAGTGGAGATGGAAAGAAGGCATGAATGTCAACTGCATGTTCACATGCACAAAAGCATCAGATGAGCTGCTTTTCAGCGCTGCACCCCACCCCACCACCCAGTTTTACAGTTATTTGTTGTTACTTTTTATCTAGGAAAACGTCTTTGAGTATCCTAAAAAACACTATATAAGTTTGATGTATTATTATTATTTTTCTAGTTTAAAAAATGGCTTTTGAGAACGAACCATTTTCAACAAAATGACATGCAGAAGGATGTGCTGCTGCACCGCGCTCCACTGCTCTGCATGGACAAACACACCCACAGAGTTCTGACCAATCATCCACTGCAGGACAGAATTCCGACTGCGACGTGATGTGGTGTCAGTGGGGGATTGGGGGATAATAGATGTAAGTCGCACAATCTTTGTCACACAACAGCGTAAGCAAGCCATAACTGGAAATATAAACCAGYCTTAAGCCTTAGCCTCAGTTGATTATCTTTAACTTCCTTGTTTTAAGGGTGTATTCAGACCAGGAAAATCCTTTGGTCCACTTGTTTGGTCCGGACCAAAAGTGGACTTTATTTTTTTTTCCTTTGGTGCGATTTGCATTCACATTGTGCTTTTTTGCAAATGAACTATATAAATTGTAAACAAAGCCATGAGGCTGACAATCATTGCTCCCATTGGACAAAAAAGGACGGGGGCGGGACTGAGCCACAGACCCAAAAGAAAACAAGGAAGTCCTGCGTGCTGCAGTTCTGATACGCACATTTATGCTGATAGTACAACTGCAATAGCATTTAAAATGTCCAAAGAAGCTAATTTAATGGTGTTTTTGTGATGATTTTCTAATTTTGGAGCGATGTCTGTAAATGTGTCCCGCGACCCAAAGGAGACAAGGTGCTCTGCGTGTTCTGACCCACAACATGCTGACAGCAGAGCTGCTAACAGGAGACCACCTCAAAAAGCAGGTCTCGGTCCGGTTGTTTGATCCGCACCAGAGTTCACATGAGTGTATTCACACCTGCACAAAAGGTCCGGACCAACGCTGGAAACGAACTCTGGTTCGTTTAAAGCGGAGCAAATTATCAGGTCTGAATACGACCTAAGATCACAAATATGGCCTCCCTTTTTACAYGATTTCTTAAAAGAAGTGGCTTTARTATACATAAAATCATACTTTTGAAACACTTGTTTGCTTCATCTGCAGAACAAACCTTGACACTTTTTGATATTAGGTAAAACTATTTGAAAGTATAGGTCCAAGTTTATAACTTGAACAAAATAAAATAACCCCCAAATTTGCCACACAAGCACCACATTCTACTTTTTTATTCTTCTTTCTCATGTAACTCTATTAATCTGGAGTTTATGGGTCGATTATTTAGAAATAATCRCACTTTTAAAAAATCCAAATAATTCCAGGTTGTACAACAACAAAGTTCTAAGATTATTGCTGAAGGTGAATACTTTTTCAATCCTGTCCAACTTGCTCTTAAATGTACCAGTTAACTAAATGTTTGCATAAAACCTACGTGGCATTTCGCTTAATAAAGTTATCGTGTTTTTAAGCAGCATTAGTTTTCTAAGTAAATGAGACAACCATTTAATTAAATGCTCCGCTGATGATGCCTCTCTTGGAATGGTGCTTGTTAACCATTAATCAGTGGCGCACACCTAATTTACAGGGACAACAGTGCGGACGTGGGGCCTGCACAGGAGTGCAAGTGGTCACACCGCTACATTAAATCACCATTAGTAATTAGCGAGGCTGGTGGCTTTCAGCAGCGCTTGGGATATATTGTGATTGTACAAGATCAACACGATAAAATAATATATATCCAGGTGATATCACAGCTGATCAGCACTCCATAGATCATGCGGTCCAGCTTCAAATAGAGTTTGACTGTGTTAATTGCAGCCGTGTGGTCTAAAGGTGCCTCAAAGAGTAACCTTGCAGCTCCTGCCAGTAACTCAGGCCATGCCAGAATAGGTCTATTTGTTTTTTGCATTTGTTCCAGCCGGCTGGCGACTGATGCAATAGACTGTAGATGATTTACTTTTGTTGATTATTGAATCATGTAGGAAGGTGGACAAAAAAAAACCTACCCTAGCCAAGAAAGATATGTCTGATTTTTAATTAGGTTTAGACAAAAAAATCAGGTTTTCTTCAGTCAATTCATAAGAATGACCTTCACTGTGAATTACTGTAATGAAATATGATGAGCACAGCTTGGAAACGGCGGCTCTGCACCACACGGAGGGTTCAGGGGGGAAAAATAAATAAAAAAGGATTATGGTTATTCTAGAGATGCTGCACATAAAAGTTTAGTTTTTTTTTTTCAGGTTTTTTTTTTTTTTTACCTACAATTGCTAACACAACACAAACTGCAAAGACAATAAATCAAAGGTAATTGATTGCAGCACTGTCTGGAAGTGTTTTCGCAAGCATCAATCACATTTACGATGAATTAAAGGGACTGTTCCAAATGCTTATGATGCAGAACAAACTGAGATGGACTCACTACAACAAGCAAATTATATTGTTGCGCTCGCAGCTGGRAAAGTAAACAGCATAAACGGGTTCATCAATTTCATATTCAAACGAAACCCTGCAATTGTCAAATAAAGTCCAAACCGTCTCATTAGATGGACAGGTCAGAAATTAAATTCTAGTTTTAATTTGGGTTATTTCAATGCTTCAACAAAGGACAAAGAGAGAGGACATTTTTTTTATTCTGTGTGCTTGTCAAATCACAAATTTAAAAGGTTTGCATGTTTGTACCGTGGGTTTTTGGATACATTTAGAAAATAAAATAATCTAATTCAAAAAATGTTTTGAGGCATTCTGTAAATGAAAATAAAATAATGTTTTTGCACATATTTTATTTTAGAGGGTCGACAAGTTAAATGATTTCCAAAGTAATTGTGGGTCCTCATTTA
>NW_013952917.1:270028-272829 GCF_001266775.1 Austrofundulus limnaeus | reverse complement strand
GTTTGAATAGTTTGTTGAGCTAATGGCTAGTCCAAGTTGAAAAAGGCTGTTTCTTCTGATTCAAAACCACTATTGTGTTAAAAATTGCAAAGTAAGTGACCACTACTTTATTAGCCTTTACATAACCTTAAAAACCCATTGTGCATTACGAAGCTATTGCAGTTGGTAGAGCGGTTGCCTCTCAGCAAGAGGCATGGTAGAGTTTGCATGTTCTCTCCGTGCATGTGTGGGTTTTCTCCATGGTACTCCGGTTTTCTCCCACAGACCAAGAACATGACTGTTAGGCTAATTCGTAATTCTAAATTATCCCTAGGTGTAAGTGAGAGACGAATGGTTGTTTGTCTCATTTGTGGACTTGCCACCTGTCCAGGGTGTTACCTGCCTCTCGCACAGTGACTGCTACACTGGCACCAGTGACCCCCGTGACCCTGAAAGGAAGAAGTGGGTAGAAGATGATGGATGGATGAAGGGATGGTTATTCCGACAGTAATGTAATATTTCTAAGACCTGACCTCGACTGCATGTACTACAACCAGCTGTTATTTGATCTTGCAAATCACCACAGAAATACTTYATAATAAGAGACTGATGTCATTGTTAAAGATGATAAAACAGTGTTTTATCATCATCAGTCTGAATAGACTAGCTGTTAGCACATCAATCCGATCAGACGTAAACTCAGTTTCTCTAAAATGAAGTTATTCTCATCTACAAGTGCAACTGGTAAGATATTATTTGTTGAAAACATTTCTACAGATTCCTGTTTAAAACAATTAAACTATCTCTTGAATTCAATTTGGGCATTGTGGGAAACATCTCTTTATCCTTTTTTTTAAATAACCCAAATACACGTCATTAAAATAACAATGTTAATTGTTTAAAACATTTTTTATCTGATTCATGCTTTCACATCCTTTCAAACTGGTTTGGATGTTTAGCTCTATCTAACAATACTTTTGCTGTTTCATTCTTCAGTTTAAGCTAAAATAATTGGACCACTTTACCCATTTAAAACAAACCATTATTTTCACAGTTAAAATCACATTCAAAGTTTAGCTCAAACACTGGAGGTGATCACACTATTAAGCAAATTTAATATATTTTGCTGCATAAGAGGTGTTACTTTTTCTGCAGTTTAATAAATGAACCTAATCGTTTTATTTGGTTCCAGGAGGAGACAGAAGACAGATTGCTTGGAGGTAGCTCCACAGCAGCCTTTTTTTTAATATCACCATTTGATAATCTTGTAGTAATTAAACCTTTGTTGTCAATAATTATTTGTATTCCATTCACCTTTTCTAATCCACATTAAATAAAACGTTAATGGGAAAGCCAGTTAATGAAATATACATGCATGTAAAACAATTCCAAAATTAAGAAATATGTATCTGTTATCAACATTAAGAGGAGATAAACAAGTGTTTTGAACAGATGGCAGAGTCCCCCTGCTCCCTGCTAGGAGCTGAACAATGAGAAAATGTAGTCAGCAAGGAAAATGGTCAGGGACAGAGCAGTGCGAGTCAGGGGAAGGCTGGTGTCAGGTAGATTATCAGCTAAAGGCACAAAAGGCCAGTTCGAGGTAGAAATGTCCACTTGAATAAATGTTCACCTGATGGAAAACCCTATTATGGAGGGGGTTTGACACAAAAACCGCAAACAAATTCACCCTCTCCAGGTCACCAGCCAACCTGCTGGGACCTCTATTACCAACAGCCTCCACCTCTAATTCACACTTCTCTTTGCTCATCATGGGCCTTCCCATCATCCCTCCTGTCCTGTTCTCTTCACCTGCAGTTCTGCTCCCACCGCCACAATCAATCATTCCAACTTTCCACCAGAAACTGCATTTAAAAGTTGGTCTAATAGGGATATGTGAAATGGAAAAAATAAACAAATATCATGAGGTGTAAAAATGTTTTTAAAGAGCAAACTCTTCAGCATATTATTTATTAAAATAATGACTGTCAGAGACAAATGTACCATATAGTCTGAGGCAATTTGGGCCTTATAATGAAAAACAGATGATACAGCAGGTAAAATGTTAGAGATATTAAAAAGGCATCCTATGAGGTGTCAAATCCTGGTCCTCCAGGACCACTATCCTGCATGTTTTAGATGTTTCTCTGCTCCAACACACCTGATTTGAATGACTGGGTGATTATAAGCATCTGCAGGACTTGAAGAGGTAATCCAATCACTGAATCAGGTGTGTTGGAGCAAGGAAACAAATAAAACATGCAGGATAACGGCCCTCAAGGACCAGAGGCCTATTGCACGAAAGTCAGATTTCTAAATTCAGGATATGAGCTGTAAGCCAAGGTTGAACCAGCCTCCAAGTTGAAAACAGCTGTAATCAGTTGCTCTAACACCAAGCCACGCTCGATTAGGGTGGTTCATTCAAGTCAGGTGTAAATAATCTGGGAGTAATGCACGTTCACGGTTTGCTTAGTAGACCCACTGGGTGGATCATAGATTTCCTGATCAGGCATGCGCAGTAAGACACATAAATCACACTTCTTCCAGGAGTGTAAGGGTTAATTATGATTCATATGAAGAGATGAAGAGAAACACCAACTGATGCTGAAATAATTTCAAAGTTTTGTTTCCAAGTTTCCATACCACTTTATTATTAGATATGGATGCATGACAGCTGTTTAGAGAACAGTTCTTATAGTTTATATTATATATTTTAAAAAGAAGATCATTAATGGCTTATGCTGTAAGACATGACTTGGTTGCCATCTGTCGTGTGTTGATGGTGACAAGTTCCTGATATTAATTTAGATCCATTCCTTTTGTTT
>NW_013952917.1:264759-266070 GCF_001266775.1 Austrofundulus limnaeus | reverse complement strand
GAGAGAGAGAGAGAGAGAGAGAGAGAGAGAGAGAGAGAGAGAGAGTCATTTCTATCTTCAGGTTAGTAAAATACATACATAAAATGAATGCAGTACGAGAAACCAATTACCACCCCCACCCCCCTCTGCTATTCATCTGTACAACAAACTCTTTTATTGATCTGGTGATAATTACCTCAGTCACATCATAAAGCACCTGGAACAGATTGGTGGCTCAAATTATCGATTAGCCCTGGGCTAGCCTTCATTGTTCATTGTATTGGCACTATACATTACTTGATGAGATGTGCTTTGCCGCGCTTTTCTCTGCATTTCTCAAAGGTGCTTCGCGGGGATACATTGACAAAGGAGTTYGTTGGTGAAAAGCACTCGTTCAAAGTCATTTGTCATATTCTCCTGGTCTTTGAGTTTTTCCTTAAGCTGAAGTTAACCCACAGTTCTACTTGTCATTAGAAAGGCTGCGCACCTCTCATTAAATCTACACCAGTTTGAGCTGAAAATGACCTTTTTATTATTTGTGGCTGGAACTGGAGGCCTGCCCTGGCAAACACCAGCTGCGTCTGAAGCCTCATTACACATGTTCCTCGAGGCATGTGTGTGACCCCGAAACCTCCATGCCCCCAGCAACACACTGACCACAGTCATAACAACGATATGGCCTCCACTGAGGCCAATACATTTTAAGTTGGGGGAAAAAAAACAAGGCTGGAATTTAGGCTCCATAGTGTTTTTTTGTTTCATCTCTCATGTTGCCAAAATTTTCTCTAAACTTGCTCAAAGGTGCCAGAGTGCTTTTTTTTAACAAGCCTCCGTTTTTCATAGATCACCACGTCAGTCTGTCACAAGCCTCTTGCTGCTTGTTTCTGCAGAAAATGAAACGACTAAGAGACGAAGAAGGAGATGTTCGGCTCTGTCACTGAGTCAATCTCAGCGTCTGAGCTCGTGTGGTTATCAGAAGAACAATGGCTCCTGGCGTTTCCCCAGATTCCTTTCTCTCTTCAGACACGGGGAAACAAACATCAGTATTTGACCCCCCAAAAAAAGGCTGCAAGTAGAACAAAGAAGTGCCTGTGGTTATGAATATTAGTTTTGCAAGTTAACATTGTTTATTTTTTTATTTTGCTTTTGAGTTTTTAGGAAGTGGATTGAAATTGTTGGCCTCATTTTAATGACTAATGCATCAAACACATGTTTATTTGCCACCCCTGCAAATATTTCTGTTGATAGTGTTTTGTACGATAGAATACTACGGCCAGACTAAGATACACACACACACACACACACACACACACATACACACACACACACACA
>NW_013952917.1:262302-264051 GCF_001266775.1 Austrofundulus limnaeus | reverse complement strand
TACACATTCATTCAAGAAATGATAGACTGGGAATTTAAAGAATGTAAATATTACATACAAGTAAACTAAATTATAAGTTACTGCAGAGCACAACTACCGCATTTATTTGTAAAAACAATCAGCTAGCTTTTTTATTTGATTTTATTTTATAAAGGTCAGCATTAGAAATTACTCCCTGGATGTGTAATTACTGTGTTTTGTTAAGGCAATGCGAACAAAAAAAAATCTACCTAATGCAAAACAATATTTGGAATGTAATCTCTTATGTACAGTAACGAGCTTATCAGATGAATAGTTTATATTAAATAGCTGCTGATCTGTGTTTTGAATTAATGCCACCCTGACAAGAGCCTTAATTAGAGGCGTGAAAGATGCTGAATGATTTTCACCACGAGAGCCTTTGCTGTAATACTTTTTCAGCCACAAAAGTTGCATTGAAAGCTGAAGAATAATCCACCGTTCAGCACAAAAACTCCTGATTAGCTGTGCTCTGTGTAAATAGCAACTCTGTGGGAAATGCATAAATGAAAATATACTCCTTTAAGACTGTTTTTTTCTCTGAATTAGCTTGAAAAGAAGCTGTCTTACAACAAAAAATGTAATATTGGGCAACATTTGAACAAAACGGAACCCAGCTTTGTAATCACGCACGTATAGGATTGCATTGTTGATTAATCTATCATCCTTGATTCATCAACGCTAAATCGATTATCCCCTTTGCCTCTGCAGCTTCAACACTCCAAGCAGTAAATATCATAGAGAAGAAATTACCATCATAAAGCACTGACTGAAAAGAGCAAGTCTCCATGCACCAGTTGCTGTCTGCAGCAAAGGTTGTCGAGGATAGAAAGCTCACCTTAGCCGTCCGCACTGAACTAAAGTGGCTCTGGGCAGGTGTTCAACATGGCCAGGTGCAAAGCAGCTGACATAGACGTCGCTCCCCGATGCTATTTGTCATTGTAAATAACATTTGTTTCTTCAATATTAGAATTGGACATGAGTGAGCATCCAGCCACTCTTCCTCATTCTCGTCTCATTTAGGCTGTTTAAAAAGAAAGGTCATTTGTGGAAACAGATGGCAGCACCTCAACTGTGTGCAAAGCATGAAAGCTGAAAGTGACATGTGGGATTTTATATGTGCCATTTGCATACTCGGGGTGTATGGGAAACAGATAGTAAATGGCTAATGGAGAAGAGCTTTTTTGATTTACTGGAGAGTACGAATTTATGTAAAGTCTGCAATTTTACCGCAGCGAATCTGATGAGAACCGGTAGCTTGAGCTTTAATCATCTTTATAGTGTTTACAAGCAAAAGCATGATTCAAATGTCTTGAAGTTGCATTCTGTGGAAAAGCCATAAATAATGAATATTTTACCTGCTATAGAWGGCTCTTTAAACAAGGCTAATTAGGAGAAATAGAAGTACCCAGAGAAAACCCACACAAACATGAAGACAACATTCAAAATCCATGCAGAAAGACCTCAGGTCTGAACTAGRGGATTGTCTTGGGACCTTCTTGCTGTGAGGCAACAGTGCTAACCTCTTATCTATTGTACTGCCAAATGCAATGTTGTGGACCATGACATCRCTATTGTAGGATTTGACCCWACACTTCTTATAACAAGGTTATAAGGATATTATTTTAGCAAGGATCTTTTATTTTTGGTAAGTATTCTTTCCCTGAAAAGTGAATGGACAACACAATGAGTGACAGTCAATGAATTTAAAGGGGCAATATCATGTAAAAT
>NW_013952917.1:258415-261775 GCF_001266775.1 Austrofundulus limnaeus | reverse complement strand
GTTTAGAAGAGGAAGTGATGAGAAGATGTTTATTTTTTATTTAAACAAAAAAAACAGCCTTTTAATAACAACTGAAGATGACATAGATACTTTATTATGGTATAGTATTTAAATGTATGCCTGAGAAACACATAATATTGCCCCTTTAAATTTGCTCCATCGAATAAATGCAATAATTTATTTTACATGATCAAATTACTACAGTACACTTAATTGTGAGCAATCATTTTCCTACAAAAAGTTTTAAAAATCACTAATAATCCAGATYGCATCCGAACCTAATTGTTCATCAACTCAGCACTTAAAAATACAGCAAATATCAAGCTTAGATGTAGAATACTAGACATTTGAAGGCAAATAAAACTTTGGGTTGGGTTGGCAAGGCAAGGGTTTAAGAGGAAGTAGGAAGTAAGATGTTAGCTTTCCTAACTTATYTTAAATAAATGGGATGTGAGAACCAGAAGAGCAGCATCTCCCGCTCAACGTCAGCCAGACAAGCAACACTTAGTAAAACAGCCAGCTTTACCTTAACGGTGACTGTCGAGTCACGATTCAGGTGGTAGGGAGGTCGAACAGTGGCAAGGAACCGTTGCGGCCTCTTGCTCGCTTGGACTCTCTGAGGCACGATTTACCCTTCCAGCATCAGCTTGGTCCATGTCAATCGTAACGAGGAGGTCAGGCTCACTGGATCTCGATTCCCAAAATAAAACTTGCTCCTCACAGGAAGTCAAGACAAAAATGCTGCATGAGCTTTGAGCTTTTGGTGGACACGCCAAGTGTTGGTTGTATCCGGCCGTGAGGTTCCCCGTTGGCGATGAAGGATAGAACCAATACAGCTTAAGCTCTGGTTCTCCGGAGAGAACCTAGCTTTGAGTGTTGTGACGGAAAGGTGTCAGTCTTCTTCTGACTACCAGGCGGAAACAGGGTTAGTCATTTAAAGAGAGGTCCTGATGCATCTCAGTGATCCAGGTATAAAAAATTAAAAAGAAAAAATAAATATGTCCTTTGGATGGGTTCATCTTTAGTGAAACATTTTGTCTCTCCTCCAAGAAACTTCTTCAGTCTGATGAGTTTCAGGTGAACTCAGCCTTATGAGCACTGCCTGTGCACTGTGTGCTATGGGCTCCCCAGTTTTCCCTACTGTTGCAAAGCTGTACATGGAGGAGGTGGAAAAGAGAGCTCTGATGTCCTTTACAGAGACACCACTGAGCCATTGGTTCAGGTATGTTGATAACACCTGGGTTAAAATTAAATCCCAGGAAGTCCAACATTTCACTKATMACATCAACTCTGTGGATAAATATATAAAGTTCACACGAGAGGATGTRRAAGATGGCAGGTTGGCATTCCTGGACTGTGATGTCTCAGTTTCAGATGGAGGACGGTTGGAAACTGATGTGTATCGCAAACCCACCCATAAAGACCCGTATTTGCGTTTTGATTCCCATCACCCACTGGAACACAAGTTAGGARWCATCAGAACTCTGTACCACAGAGCAGACAGGATCCCCACAAACCCTGTCACACACAAGACTGGCCCTGGAGCAGTGAGGTTATCYTGACTGGGCTTTGCTGAAAGCAGACATGAAACCYAAACAGGATTCCAGCCAACAACTAGCTGAAAATGAAGACCCTAAACCCAGATCCAAACCAGTCGTCATTGCATATGTGGCGGGAGTTTCAGAGAAATTGAGATGTTTATTCTCCAAACATGATGTCCCAGTGGCTTTCAAACCCCAAAACACGTTACGACAAAGATTAGTTCACCCCAAAGATCCAGTTCCCCGGCAAAAACAGAGTAATATAGTATATGATGTTATACATTGGGTAAACAAAACAGCCACTGTTCAAAAGAATGAGCCAGCACAGACGAGCTACTTCGTCGGGTCAGGGCTCTGCAGTTTACACTCATCTACAGGCCAGCGGTCACTCTTTCAGGGATCAAGATGTTCTCATCCTTGATAGAGAGGAACGTTGGTTTGAGAGAGGAGTAAAGGAAGCCATCTTTGTGAAGAAAAACCGTCCACCATTAAACAGAGGTGGAGGCCTRCGTGTCCAGTTGTCGYCYTCCTTCAATGCTGTTATTGCAAGTATGACTCAGCCCCCTGTGAGCAAAAGGTGTGAATCAGGGCCCCAATGATACCCAACACAAGAGAGACAAAAACAAGGGGACATTGAACCCYGCTTGCACTAACTACATACACATAACATGACACCAAAGAACCACAGTCAAAGCATGCAAACCAATGTCAGGTGATGTGGCACATGACCGTATATGAACAATAGAGCTAATCAAGCCTATTGTGAGGCGATGGCCCYCATTTGCATGTGACTAACCTGTTTGTCCATGTGGAGGCAGTGCTTATAAGGCTGAGTTCACCTGAAACTCATCAGGCTGAAGAAGCCTCTTGGAGGAGAGACGAAACGTTTCACTAAAGAAGAACCCATCCAGAGGACCTACTTATTTTTTCTTTTTGATCATTTAAAGAGAGTTTTCTTAGTTCTGACTTCAGAGGTTAGATTAGAAAAAGAASATATCAGGGAAAGTGTTAGTT
Source organism: Austrofundulus limnaeus (assembly GCF_001266775.1). Classification (NCBI taxonomy): domain Eukaryota; kingdom Metazoa; phylum Chordata; class Actinopteri; order Cyprinodontiformes; family Rivulidae; genus Austrofundulus; species Austrofundulus limnaeus. Next base: position 259,220 of record NW_013952917.1, on the reverse strand, counting down.
AAGAGACTTGCCATCACCTCCTGAAGCTAAACAAAGATCATTGCTTTTGCACAGTTGAATAAACAAAACATATCATGACCTATTTAGTTATTCTCTTATTAGAACTCCTTAAAAATAATGACTGAAAGAATGAATCTCTTCAAACTCAAAACATTTGCAGTATGATTCAGACAAATAAACATTGATGTTTCATCAACTTAAGCCATAAAGATTAGTTTAGTTAAATAATCTATTTTGCACAGAAAATCCATACATAGCTGAAATCATACTGAGGGAGAAAAGATAAGTGTTCTCTTTTCTCCTGTAACTTTGATAAACATTCTCTGTTTATCAAAATGGTAATAACTTTCAGTTAAGAGAACAGCAAATCTAATAAAATGAATATTATTCTGTTTATTATCTGATTAAGAAAAACAGAATGTCTCTTTCACAAGTTAAGACGACCGGTCACGGCCTAAATTAAGTTCTAAGTGGAACAGAGTTTTTGTCCCTTTAAAGGACCCATCAGAGGCCTAGGTCTAAAGGGCTCRACACACGGGAGGCGACATCGCTCGCTCTCCATTCATTTCCTATGGAAGTTGTGCGGTGAGGCGACAATCACTTGCCCTCCTCCAGCCAAGCGACYGGCGAAAATAGTGCATGTGAAATTTTGCGCTTGTACATGTAGACGTGCACATGCGAGCTTGTGACGCGACATATGAAAGTTGAAAAGTGTTCAACTTTTGTTGCTGTCGCTTAGCGTACAACCAATCGGTAAGAGTTTCATTGACTGACCAATGAGTGGAGAGTATGCTTCACACTGCAG
>NW_013952917.1:255647-257767 GCF_001266775.1 Austrofundulus limnaeus | reverse complement strand
GAAAACATGGTTATCTTACAAAAAGCATAGTGGTTGGCTTATGTAAATGTGTTTCAGCTTTGTAATTTTAGTGTTTTAAGATCATTCTTACAGTAGTATAATATTTTAGCACAAAGTGTCCCTGGCTGCACCAGAGGTGCTTAAGCTAGCTGATGGCACTTTAAAAAAAATGTTTGGAAATAATAACTGTGTAATGTGAAGTTGACAACATTGTTAAAGTTTATAAAGTTGTGTTTTCATGAACTGAGCTGTAAAATATTTAGACTRGAGTTTTACAAAGTCGTACCCTTTTGGTCTTTGTCCTGCTACTTTAGCTTGTCAGAATAAAATGTTATGCTGTATGTGTAATGTTGTATGAGGTCTGCATCACTCCAGTGAATCTAAAGAGTTGGTACATGAGAACATCTCCGTCTTTTGTCTGTGTTTGAAGAACCAAATCATTTAGCTTCCAGCTCATCTCTAACATACAACAAAAATATTGTGAAACAAATGAAATTGTAAACATTTTTGTTGTTCTATCTAAAGCAAGCTGTTCAAAGACACTTAAAAGCTCCTCTGAAGCAGGAGCTATGGCAGCCTACATAATGAAAAAAAAAACAACAACTACTAAGCCAACTTTAAGTGCATCTGGGAGAAAGAGGGGCATATATTTCTGCGCTCAGGGACAGGACAATTAAAGTAAAATAAAGTCTGGTAAAAGTTATAACAGCCTGCCAACCTCCCAGGAGTCACATAGGAAGCTTGTGTAGGCAGTAAGGTGGGGAGTAACGGCAAACCGAATGTTGTCACACTTCCACTCCCCGCAGAGCACAGCTAAAAGGAGAACCATATATAGATGTGGAAACAGTAGAATGCCTCCAGCTTCKCTTATTTTGTATCACAGTGTTTGTGAAATTCCTGCTGATGGGGTGATTATCCCAGAACACATRCTTCTTTTAGTCTGACTAGTGAAGACATTTTTTTATTCAGAAGGATAAAAATGCTGTAAAAGAAAAAAAATACATATACAGTAGGGGCCCCTCGAGGTGTTTTTATTTTTTTAGCATCAGTTTGTATGGAGTCAGTGATGTGTCTGCTTTTACTGTATTTTAAATGTGGCTCTGCTTCATTTTTTCCAGCACCTGACCCCATTGTACATACACTACAGATACTCTCTAATTCGCTCAGGGGATTTTTTCTTTTTTTTGCCCAGAAAAGATTGTTTTGAACTAATATCCAGCAAATGTAGAAGTGAACGGAGACAGTGTAGGTTTTTTTTCTCTATGATCGACCATTTTGTTTTGGTGTGAGACAACTGCTGCTGGACTGATGTGAGATAAAAGTCATGACTACGCTTCGACATCCTGTGTCTGGATTCAGATTGTTCTAACCAGAGCGAAAAKAGTTTCAGGAGGCCTTTGAAGCTGTCCTAGTGCATCTTTAGAGGATGTTCACTTTCCCACTTTATGGCGCTCCTGACAAGTCTTTACTGGCAGTGCCAGACACATTTTTAATGCAGGATGCCTCTTGGGTGTTTACACGATGAGCACCATCTCATCATCTGCTGCTACTAGAGAATGTGTAATTATGATGGCGAGTGTGTTGACATTAACCTTTGCAAACACGTCACGGCTTGCTATGAGAACATGGATCCTTTCATTCTCAGAAGCTGTCTTGGAGCAAGAAAACTGATTTAATAATAATGAAAAAAAAAAGAAAAGCTTTTCAAACCAAAATACCACAACCTGGTATCTGTGCAATAAACCAATCATATCCAGTACCAACTGCTGGGAATATACGACTAGATGAACAGCCAGTAGTCTCTTCAAAATTTCACAAGGAAGTAAATCAGGGAAATTTAATAAACCCAGAAAGCCACTGCTTTTTAACAGCTGATGTGCTAACGGGTACTAATAAGCTGTTTTACATTAAAACAATTACAATGTCCTGATTTGAGCTGGATTTCTGTTAACCATTTGAAGGAAATTTTGTAAATGATTAACTAAATGTTAGATGCAGTATTGTATTTTTATACTTTCTGATCATTGCAGCCCAAAAGTTTAAAACAGATAAAGAGTTGGTGTCTTATTCTGTGTTCTGGCTGTAGCCTAAATAAAAATGAGTTACGTTCTGACGTAAAC
>NW_013952917.1:253240-254855 GCF_001266775.1 Austrofundulus limnaeus | reverse complement strand
GTTTTTTTTTGTATTTTGTATCAGCTTTTAATAAGTTAACTACTTTACTTGACCATTGCTTATTATTTTTCTTTTGTGCCAAAGAAAACATCTTAGATTTTTTTTCACAAAAAACTGTTCTAGCGTGTCTTTACAATTACACATTTACTGAAATAAAGTCCTTCATTATTTTAATGTGTATACCTTCGTCAATTTAAATTTCCTCAAGCTTTGGAGTTTAATGTTGAATTTTTTTTAAATAAAATCTAGTGAAGTTAAATAGCTCTCTAATTTGTTTTACTGAAGGCAAGTTAGGCAACACAAATGGGACTTAATTTTATTATTTTAATAACTTTTTATGTTTTACATAATTATCTTACTTAATCTTAAAAGTTTGTTTTGAATTAGTTTTTGCAGGTYAATCAGCTGTTAACTTGTTCAAGTCACAGCTTTAATAATGCTAGCTGTAAATATTGTCTCCCCTATGTTTTAAACATAGCTTCACATTTTCACATTGTAACTATTGAATTTTAGTGAGACCTATTGTAAACACATGCAAGTTTGACAATAWCATTTTAGCAAGGCTTTTGTGGAACGTAAATAAACATTCATCACTATCAAAAAMATGTGTAACTCAAATTCGAAAGTTTTAGACAGAGATTTAATTGTTTGTCTTTTTTCCTCTAAACTTCATTTGCATTTAATCTTTCACTGGCCCAGTGAACATGAAGTCTCAGTCCAGATCTCTGTTATCAGATACAGACTGGCTTCAATGGAAGCCCAGAAAGATTGGCTGTTGCCCCATGAGGAAGGTCATTAGATTGAAGCCGTTGGGTTCCCAGATCGCACTGAACAGGATGGACCGGATCTAAGTAACAAATCTGTCTTGGTCTCATTTGGCCAAAGAATAAACCCTCATTATTCATCATTTCCCTTATGTGCTCTTTAACAAAGTTTATTCTTGTGGTTTTTAAGYCAAAGAGCAGAAGAGKTTTATTTGTTGARTTTTGCATAARCTGCTTGACAATATGTAGTTTTCCTTGAGCTCTGCTACAGGCATCCAAATTTTCATACAACGTCTGTGGATAAAGCCTCAGTCACTTTAACTGTAGTTTATTTTTCAGTGCTAGAAAAGGTGAATAATGCATCACATGTGGTGTTTTTAGAAAACAACAACAACAACAACAACATTTAGGGTCTGATTAATGGTCCTGTGTCTTTTTCTATACCCTCTGATTACAGCTGCAAATTTTCAGCTGTTTTTCTTGTTATTGGTCACAGATTTTTCAGTGATCTGTTTTTGTTTGTAATGTTTCTTAACATCCCTGATAATTACTTTAAGTGTAAAACTGTGATTCACTAAGAAAACAGTTATTTATACTGTTTTTTTATCCCATATTTGCTTAATAAAGTTTTGAACTTTGTACTCGGTATAAGCATTTAAATATATGTCGTGTTTTGAAAAAGCTGTTGATCAACTTCAAAATAGTTTAAAAAATTTAAATGCAAGACAAACAATTAAAACAATACAAATAATAACGATGTTGTGTCAAAAACACACAACATGATCAAATGAAAAGGAGCAGAAAGAAGAAAAAATCTTGTAACATCTGTCCTCATTTAAATATATATATAC
>NW_013952917.1:242144-252233 GCF_001266775.1 Austrofundulus limnaeus | reverse complement strand
TGTATATACTGTATATATATCTACAAAATGTACAACATGCAGAAATTTGAACTCAACTTAATTCACAGTATAACTTAAAATAATCAACAAAACAACAACACAACAGAAATACCAATTTCAAACAATACTTTGCTCTTCTCTCATTAAAGAAAAAGAAATAAAAAATTAAGCATTCTACTAAATGAGTAAATTGTTCCAGCATTTTTAAGGTGATTGCCCAAGTTGTTCCACAGTTCAATTCCCCAAACAGAGGTGCATCTCTCCTTTAAATTTGTTTTAATTTTTGGTTTCACAAACATTTCAAGTACCTTCAAATTATAAACAMTATCMCTCTTAACAAAATTKGATTGTATATTAGGTGGCAATACATTTTTRTGAGCCTTRTACATAATCARCAGAATCCTATAATCTTCCAATTCTCCAAATTTCAACAGTTCCAATTGCTTGGGTGTTGTTCTGATGGAACCTGTGATGCTCAGGCAGGCCATTCGTTGCACATGGGTGARCATCACTCTTGCCACCCCAACTTGAACTYGAACCCACCACACTGAAGCAGCATAKCATAGCATGGGGYGGACTATGGCCGTGTAGATCCATCTGATAACCTTTGGGGTAGCACCCCAAYGACTACCTGCAATTCTRCAGCACTKGTGTAGGCACATTRCTRCMTTCTTACACTTTYCGTTTACATGTCTTTTCCAGTTAAGCTTCCTGGCTAGAWAMACACCCAAGAATTTAACTRARAGGGAGAGTTCTACACCCTCCAACWTTGGAGGTGAGTAACCCTTCCTTGACTTCTTATGAGTGAAAAGAACCAATTTTSTTTTATTTGGACAGACAGAAAGTTCCTGCTCCYGRCACMATCTGGATACTATGTTTAGTCCMCTCTACATTAGGTTACATACAGTACCYWGACAGAAGCCTTCTATAAGTRTGACCAATTCATCTGTTGATGGGATCTACAATTATACTTGAGGGCCATTTTATTGATAGCTGAGTGCAAAGATGACCAGAGTAAATGTGGACTGAAACACTTTTGTCAACAAGTCAACTTTATATTCRTACTTTAACCATATGAAACTCCAACAGTGTCTTCCAATGTACACCTCACACAGCAAAGCTGATCTGGTCAAAACTAGATTTTGTGACCAATGYGTGAGCTTTCAAGCCCTCGTTTTTGTTCTGTGACCTGCACTGAAACAGAAGGATTGAATTAACCCCTTCAAGATAAAAGGTCAGCTTTGTTGTCAGCAAAGCTGAAAGGATTCTTTATATTCAGCACAAAAAGAAAAAGACAAGAGACAACACAGATACTGATGGAAGAAGTTTATCATTTGGCGCACTAAAATTCTGAATGTTTCCTCTCAGGGCTTAAAGAAAAAAAGTAATTTTAAGGTCAGTGCACTAATGCCCCCATCTTTAAGCAATGGTTATTGATGCTGTTAGTGCTGGATATTTGTGATAAGAGTAGGCACTTATATGGGAAAAWTTGCTGCAATAGCTTGAAAAGTATGTTCTACTCAACAAGACCACTAATTCAGTCCTCTTTCTACAACAATGGCATCCAGTAACCTAACCCTCCCACAGTCAGATGAACACAATTGTAGTAGAAGAAACGAACATGTCATGTTTTTGTTTGTTTGATTTGTTAAGTTTTCTTTTAGAAAATGTTCAATAAAACAAGGCCACTTAACATAATGTGTTTTTTTTACTTGCTATTTGGATTAGATCAGTGGTTCTTAAACATTTTCTGTCAGGCCCACCCTTTGGTGAAATGGCTAGCCAAATAAGTATTTTTTTTTTTCAGAATTATAAAGCAAATGCTCTGAAATAATGCTCCATTAAGTCAAATAAAGCCTTACAGTTTAGCATTAAAATGTTTTCTCAACTATTTTTTTCATGTTAGAGCTGAACATTGATATCCTGTTTGGACCTCAACACACTGGGAGTTGATTAAACTTTGGATCAATGTCAAAGCGTGGAAACGTACTAGTAACTATTGATACTGATTAGGCAGACATTTTCAGACACTGTTTTAAATGTACCTGTATTTTCAGGCATTTCTGCACTGTCATTTCATTTAGGAGCATTTGTATAAAGACAGACTGGCAATAAGCAACCAAATCTCAAGATCTGTTACCTGAATCGTAGTTTTAAACTAAAAACATTTCATGATGAGATGAGATAGATTTAAAGCCCCTTTTAGTACATGCAAGCTAATGTAAGATGTTAAATGTGCTGTGGAGCATGTACTGAGGATAACTCTCAGCATCTAAAGCACAACATTCTACAGTAGGTTACCATATATCAAACTGACTGAATCATGGTCATTAATGTGCTTTCTAAAGTTAATTAACTGTGGTTGCCATCCTAAAATGAGTTGGATTTCATAAGGTAATTTGTTGTGAATGTATGTCAAGTAGATACTTTTTGAAAAGTTTAATAAAATTTGTRGTTCTTGCAAACACACAGGGTTGACACCAGTAAATAATGAAATGTTTGAAAGAAATATGTCACACAATGTGTAGMRCTCAGAGCATGTGTTGTGAATGRCTCGCAGGTTCTACCACACAAATTTTAGTTCAATTTCTGAAAAAAAGGCCGAGTTATACCAATTTTTGTGTTTCCAAAGGCTCTTGGCTAGCTGAATTGGGCTGATGCTAAATGTTAATCAGTTGTAGATGTACATCTGTTTGTTTTATTAATATTATTTTCAGAAAGTTCATTAAAATATGTTAAGTGGTTCATTACATATTTTGCTAACATGATAGAGAAACAAACACAGACATGGGTAATAACATCTGCACTTTCACCTTCCACTGCGGGCAATTACGTGATCGGCTTCAGGAGTGAATCGCCTACAAAAAAAGTCCATTGTTTATCACGCTTGTCCATCTAGTCTGGGGTAACATGACACGTGCTGTCACTCCATCAAATTCTGAGCTCTCCTCTCATTTCAAAATCAAAAGACATCTGTTAGTTGTCTGTATCTGAAGTTTWAACGGAATCACCCTGAATCTTAATTAAAGGAATGAAACACCGGGTCCCTGGGGGGATTAAAAAATGTCATCCATTGATAATACATAGACATTACTCTTACAGTTAGAAAAAGTAATTTGGGAAAGTAGTTTATTAGTCCTCTACCCTTTCAGCCAGATATGACCTTGCAAGCCACTGTATCAGAGGACCAGCTGCAATCCATGATTCATTTAACGCCTTCTGGGCCTCTAGAAGCACTCGAAGCACATGTGCTGTTGATTAAACGCTTTGTGGGAGAATTCACATTTAAAGCATAGGCACATGAAAATTAATGATAACCAGCCAAGCAGCAGAAACATGGTGCAGAAGAGCAATGATGGACAATTTCTGAGAGATTCACTCCAATTTACAATTCAGTCTGCAATCACAATGTTTCCTCCGTAAACGACGTAATGTTATGCACATTTGTGAGTGGGTGGAATTATAAGGAATATGAGTAGGCTACTAACAAAAAGATATAAATGCCATTACAGTGCATTCAAGCAAATCTAGCACAGGGAACCAGAGATTAGCTGCTGGGCGGGAACGCTCCACATGTGCCCAGAAGAGGCTGACAGCGTCACTGAGTGAATGAACGGGTGATTGATCAAACTTTGCCAACGTTTGTGTGTGTGTTTCTGTGTAAAATTTATCTAAGAACAGACCTACAAACTAAGGCCACAGAGACTTTCAAAGGGATTCCTAATGCCCATCTCAGCTAGAATCCTTTGAAGGAAGGCCTATCACCCGCAGCTCTTCGTTCCAGAGTTTTAAGCAGAAATTATCCTTCATTGAATAACGATGAAGTTATAGGTGGTTTCAAACTTCATAAATGGCTTTACGCACTATCACATGCACCACTGCAATATTGCCAGACGTTTCAACCCTCATGGGTATAAGCAACCAACAAAACAAATTTTAGCTCAGCATGTGCAAAACTGATTAAGGTACAGTTGTGTAGGCTAATGCAGATTAGCTGTGATGGCTGTTTTAAGTGGGCTGATTCCAAAAGTTAATCAGTTGTAAATAATGATTTCTGCATGCAGGTTTTATTTAAATCCAAAAAGTGATGCCAACAATTTTTCTTTTATTTTTAAGTGAAAATATTGCACATTGTGTGGTGCTCAAAATATGTGTGAAGAACAATGATCAGCTAATACAACACTAAATTTTAGTTAACTACATGAAAAATAATGACATTTGTATAATTTTGTATTTCACAAGGTCAGCTGGCTGCAGCAGCAACCTTGAATTGAACTGACTCTGAAATGTAAACAGTTGTAAATGTGCACTTGATTGTTCTCTGAAAGTTTAATTTAAATTCATCCAGTGTTTGACTAGAAATTTTGCCAAAAGTAAAATATTGTCGACTCTAACCATAAATGACAAAATTTTGAAAACAGATCTAATTGTTTACGTGTTGGGGGATGACTCTCAGCTACTACCACACCAAGCTTTGAGGCTAGCATTTGTAAAATGGAGTTAAAGCCATTCATGCTTGCTTGTATCATTCATTTGTGGCAGCCATTTTGAATGGTTCTTACTCCAAAAGTTATTGACTTGTAGTTGTTCATCCAATGATTGCTGCCAAAAGGTTTCATTTGAAACTCATGGCAGCACAGTGGTTAGGTGGTAGGTTTACAGKTGATTACATTTCAGAGTCAGTGGTTAAGACTGATGCTTCACAGCAAGAAGGTCCTGGGTTCGATCCGCAGTTCAAACCTCGGGTCTCTGTGTGGAGTTTGCATGTTCTCCTCGTGCTTGCGTGGGTTTTCTTGGAGTACTTCTGTTTTCTCCCTCAGACCAAAAACATGTACAATGCATTGCCTCCAGGCCTTCCTTGAAAAAGATCTGTGTTCTCATTAGGATTTGCCTGGATACATAACAGTAACAAAACAAACAAAACATTAACACAGGTAAAAACATTGTCGCACCACCTTTCCATCGGGCGATAACAAAAGTTCCTTGCATATTTTTGGCTACTAAAGTTAATACTGTTATTTCTGTCTATTTACCCCAACTTGCCGATGCTTGTCACAGCCTCTCCGTCAACTCCTGCAGCTTTGGATGTTCTGGAAAATGTCTTGGATTCCGTCTGCAGCTTGTTCTGATGGGAACATTGCACATCTTGGGCTCCCTGTAATAAAGCATCACCAGCAGCTTGTTGATAGAAGCCATCAATCATGTCGGGTTCAAGGGTTGTACATCAGGTCTCTGCTTCATGGTCATGCTCCCAGATCTAACACTCTGCTCCCCATCTGCTCCACACCTCCTTCAAGTATCCCTTTGCATCTGGCTGCTTGACGCCTCTGTTTATTATGCTGCAAAATGTGACATCTGTATCAGCTCTTCTGAAGGCTCTTTGCATCATTTCTGCACTGTTTCGCTGAACCAAAACATTAATTGTGTCCCCATTTAATCATTCGAATGAATGATGAAGCTCATCATCCTTCACTACTTTACCTACAATTCTACTAGCTGTCTGTGTCTGTCTGTTAGCAAAATATAGCATGAACTATCAGACAGATTTTAATCAAATGATAACTGGAATTAACATAAAACCACTTCAGTTCAAAATGGCTGCCACACTCAACTGACCTTAAAGTATTTTACAAACTGAGCTAAACTTTTGTGTAATTGTAGCTGAGAGTCATTCACAACATGCACTTTAAGTGCTACTCATTGTGCATAATTTGCCTAAAACTTCGACATTATCCAATGGAGTCAGCCTTGTTTGTCTGTTAGCAAAATATCTATAATGAACCACTACATGTATTTATTTCAAAGTTTTTTTATTATTTTTAACATAAATCACAAACAAAGAACAAACTAACAAAACAACACACACCCCCAGAAACCCTCCCCACCTATACCGGATCTACCAAAAAAAAAAAAAAAAAAAAACAACACACAAATCCACTACATGGATTTTAATGAAACTTTCAGAAAGTATTTATTAGATCTACATCTACAAGTGGTTAACTTTTGGAATAAACCCATAGCATTATGGTCACTGCAGCTAATGGGCATTGGTAGAGGCAAAAWTGGCTATAAATCTGTCAGTTATAGAAAGATTGAGCTAAACGTCAGTGTGGTAGTAGCTAAAACTCATTACCAACTCTGTCCTTTGATTAAATATTCATGTCTGTATTTGTATGTCTACAAATGATATAAGCTTGGATTACAARCAGCTTCCAGAGGACTTTGCTGCTGTTATGCGAGAGGAACTTTGAATGTTTTTTGATCCTTTAAGACTTGATGTAACAGGTTGTCTTTATGCATATACAGTAAGCAATATTTGTTTGAATGTGTAAGAGTGTGATTTTGTTTCAGCCCACAACAAAAACCTAATATGGCTGCCATTAAAGGCAAATTGCCGTTAGTCCACATCGCTGCTGTAATGATACTGTGTTTTCTTCTGTGAACTTAAGCAAGAAGACACTTAAAACCAAATAATAAATGATGGGTGAATAAAAAATCAAAGACAATATTTTGAAAGTAAAAAATTTTGAATCAAATGTCAGGAATGTGTCTTGTTGTCTCCAATTAGTGAATAATTACATATCATCAAATCTATTGATGATTAAAATCATCTAATTGGTTTTCTTTAGATTTATTTATTTATTTATTTATTTATTTATTTATTTTATTGTGTGTGTGTGTGTGTGTGTGTGTGTGTGTGTGTGTGTGTGTGTGTACAGTGCCCTGAGACAACAGTTGTTGTGACTTGGCACTGTATAAACAAACTGAAGTGACCTGGACTGAATTGGTCAACAACACGTATTGTTTCTTGATCAATATTAAATATCCAATCCACTCCAAAAAATTACTCCTTCGAAGGTTCTACTTTGATGATTAACTTTTATACAAACAACATCAAACTTCACTTTACTCTTTAACTATGTTCTAATATGTCATATTATTTATTTATTCAGTTTTAGATCAGACAGCAAGAGTAAGTGAAGCACAGTCAATAAAGCCCGGCATTGGGTCAGATAAATAAAAAAATGAAAATCATTTGCAGCAACTATCTCTACAGCTTAGTATTTTACACTCGGAATATCTGGAAACAGCCTCTTTCCTAGAGGGCATTTGAATACTACATCGCCCAGATGTCGGAATGACCAGGGTTAGAACCTTTGAGTTCCGTTTTGCAGCACAACAGTAAGATTTGTTACACTGTCATCTCACTTCTGTTTTCTCAAAAGGAAGCGACACTCGCATAAACAATCTGAAGCCCGCTGAAAATTTGTGAAGAGAAATGTAAGTTTTAGTTTCAGGGTTACTTTTTTATGTCTCTATAGATATAAAACTGGCATTCTTTAAAATATATCACCCATTTGCATTGCATCTTTGAACATCTGGTATGATCTTGAAGTATGTGTTGGGGTTGACTCTCATACTACCACACCTCAAAGACTCTATAAGTAAAATGTATGTAATCAAAAATATACTATATTTATTTAATGATTGCTAAATTAAATCAATATTTGAGTTTTCTGAGATCAATTAGCTGTGGTAGACGTTGAATTTAGCTGACTCAACAGTTAATAAGTTGTAATGTTTCTTTGTCAGTGAGTGTAGCTGYTCCTCTGTGTTTTTCCCCAGCTCCACCTGTTCCTTGTTGCCCCTCCCCAGGTGTGTCTCATTACCCCTCTAGTTCCCCCTTTATATTCTGTTTTGTCTCCTGCACTCTGTCAGTGCATTATACTTTCTATAGGCGGTCAGGTTTGTCTCCACGGCTGTTTCTCAATTCATGAGTTGCAGCCGACATCGGCCGTGTTTGTCGGACTCGGCCACTCATGTCACTACCGTGCACCGTAGGCTGTCCTAATTCATCGACACCTACACATGCAGCGGACAAATGCGACCAACAACATCCTGAAAACATTGGCTACATCTGAGTATCCTACGTGGCCAACGTCAAACAGTAGTGSTGCAAATGAGTCAAATAGGAAAGTCCAGCATGAAGCAAGCTTGAACATCTTTTTCAGTTTGAATAATCCTGAAAAAAAAAAGTATTTTAACTGACAACAATGGTTGGATTTTCTCACATGTTGTGTGTTTGAAAGTATTTTATTCATGTACAGTAAAAATGCACGTAAAATCTATAGTAAATTTTACAGTTTGAGCTTTTACAAGTGTCTCTRAAAACGTGTGGCTGATTAAATTAATACACCTTACAAAAACTGGGGATTTGTGTGCAAGCATGTTGAACAAATACTTGGCCTCTCTTTGAATACTATGGCCCCGTACACTGAAAAATCCTGGATCCGCCACTGCATTGATTGCAAACCATGAATTGWGACACAGCCCCTGTGTGCTCCCTAGAATATTCTGTCATGAGTACTTTTATGCTGCCATGTCAGCTTTCTCTTTTTGCAAATAAACTGTTGTCTTTTTTACCTTTGACTCTCCAAGTGTTTTGTGCCTGCTCCCTTGGTCTTTACTTCCAAAAAACCTAATTGATACATGTCCAGTGATTACTTTCTGAGAGTTTCAGCYAAATYKTTCCTGTAGTTYATGAAATAATACTTTGCACAGAGTCATGCAATCACACGGTTACCCACCTGTCRTGGAAGTGGGAGATAAAAATGTGACGTGCACCAGTACTGGGGAGTTCAGCTTTAGGCAGGTGAGCTTTTTTTAGTAGCAAGAGGTGACTGTAGAGCTGTAACTGGTTCCAATGGGCTGTGGTTTGCTATGGATTAAACACATCAGCTGAGCTCCTTACCTTGTGTCGGTCGGTGGCAGAAAATAACCCTGAAGCTTGCTCCAACTACACCCTGGAGCTCAGAGGAGGCTCTGCTATTCCTYTGAAAGCACAAACCATGGCTGAGACAGATTGTTCTTTACTCTAAGTTATCTTGACATCCTATTTAATCCTACTGATGAAATAAGCTCATAACCAGTGTCAATCCATTTAGACTATATACTTGTCTTGATAACCAGCAGAACCCTTGTTGATAGATAGGCGACAATGAACTAAAAGAAGTCCTGTGTTTTCTACAAAGGAACTTCTGTTTGGGTGGGCGCAATAAGCTTCAAGTTTCACCGATCATTACTGAGGTACATGCAACAACTGTGATATTGATTCTTGGTGATATCCCATCGTTCATAGCTGAAAGGATCCAGAACAGACTGACTGATGACTGCAGCTGCTTTCATGTTGCCTTTTTTCTGTACAGCCACTGCACACTGGGTGGTCCAGTGTATTCAGACCTAACATGAATGAAACTTAAGATTTGGCAGACAGGACCGCCCAGCTTTTTCCAACTTAATCCTAATATAATAGGATTTCTTAAAAGATAACAGACAATGCCCACTTTAAATTGATATGATTTTGTAATTTACTGCTTTTCTCCATCTAATTATCATCTGTATGTGTTTTTTTCTATTGCTATTTCCTCCCAAACAATGCACATTTAAGGTTAAGTCATCATCAGTAAGAAAGGATGTGTGCCTCTCTGTAATGAAAAGTGTGGCAGCCTGTCCAGAGAGTATTTTGCCTAATGTCAGCTGAGGTACTCTTCAGTCCCTGTGATTCCCTACTGGATAAATTGGGTATAAAACATGGGAGAACATGTTCTTAGATGTGGAATTATTTCCACAATGGAAAAATGAAAATTGTCTCCTGTAAAAAAAAGTGAACGGTGAGCAGAAATACAACAGATAGCACTATGAATTAACTAAAGCAATTAATTGTAAATGTAGTGTGTATCAGGAGTGTGAGTGTGGTATGACGTTCTTCTTGTCTGTCTTTGAAAGAGTGGGTGTGAAAATGAGGGTGGGACTGTGYGATTGTGTTTGTGTATGATTGAGTGTTTGTCGGGCTGGGACTCGGGCTGCCCCCTCATTTGCTTCACCAGAGAGCCCTCTGCTAGTGGTGGGCTCTGCCCCCGGCCGCACTGCCCTCTGGTGGGGTGTGCCTCTGCCCTCCGGTGCGCTGGTGGCTCTCARTGTCTGGGGCTGGGTGCTTGGGCGTGTGCCGGCTCAGCCTGGTGACTGCCTAGTGGGGCTTGGGTCCTCTGGCCCTGTCATGCCTTGGCCTGGGGGGGGGGGGGGGGGGGG
>NW_013952917.1:238741-241194 GCF_001266775.1 Austrofundulus limnaeus | reverse complement strand
ATATATATATGTCTGTGTGTGTGGGAGGGGGGTGTATGTGAGTGTGTGTGTATGTAGGTATGTATGTATGCATGTGTGTGTGTATATGTGAATGTTTGAATGTGTATGTGGCTGATTGCGTATGATGGTCAAATGTCGGGTGTGGTGTCCTGTGTGTTATTGGTGTTCATTTCACATGTTTTATAATTTCTATCGGTTTCTCTCTTTACTGTTCTTATATCTCTCTTCTACTTTTTCTTTCTTACCATAGTATTATAAAAAAGCCACTGATGATGCAGAAATTAAGAAACTAACATTCAGTTTTGTTTTCTACTGAAGTGGCAAAAAAGCAATTAATTGTAGATAAATAACAAACCTGGGAAAAAAAATAATCCTATAACGGTTCCGGCTGCTTGCTTATTGACAATATTGACTAGAGTTTTGTCAAGCACAAGTAGCTGTTTTCAGACAAGTGTGTTAATGTTGCAGTGAGAAATAGAATGCTCTCTAGTAATTTTCCTGAGCAAAGTGTCAATGATGGGCTGTGGATCTTGTTCAAACAGYTTGTGTTTGCCTCAAAGCTATGTGAACATTATCGTCTTTACACAACTTCAAACATTTTGAATTGTGCCAACGTTGTTGAAATTGCAGCAAATTCAGCGAATGAGTGTAAAGAGTGAAAAAGCTTTTTGTTTTGCTTGTTTTACACTTGTGTCATTTTTGGAAGATTACAAAAAATAATACATGTGTACTGACAGTCTGTGCTTAAACTTGTACATTGGTCAGTTTACAAATGAGTAAAACTAGAACAAAATGTGTAGAGTTTGAATGCACACCATCTTTTAGGGTCCATTCTGAAGCAACCTGAAGATGTGTTGCCACACGCCGCACACTGAAAAAAAATATGGCCGCCACACATATTGACATGTTTGTATAGATTCTGAAGTTGTGCTTTCAGAGCCAACAAATGTATTTTCTGTCATGCTTGTTCTGTACATTGTTTAAATTTGATCTTGCACTGGTAGAGAATTGCACTTCTGGAAGGGAGCAACAGAAAGAAGAGAAGAGAAACAAACTTGATGCCATCAACACCACTGTTAATATCATACTCGTGAAAGTTCACAGTTGTCCAGTTGCTACATTTGTCCATAGGCTGGTGCATGACATCAGTGTCCAAACATATGCTATTTCTGTCACAATGATGGATGGACTACAAAATTACAAAGTAATTTTGACTGTGAACATTGCAAGCCATGTTGTTCAAGTTTGTTGAATTTCTGAACATTCAAAGATAGGCCTGAGTAAAAAAATATATATATTTAATCAAACTTGAATCAATTTCATTGAAATTTGGGAATACCGTTTCATAGGGCATGAGATCAAATTGTGTGTGATGAAGCAGAGGTACATTTCTATGTATTGTGTCACCCCTGGCTTGCTATATGTTTACATCTGGTTCACATTCAGCGCTATAAGCTTAATAATAATAAGGGCAGAAACATGGTATTTTTGGAGTGCTGGTTATCCCATTTTTATGATTTGTCGAGCAGGGCACACATTTACTCTTCCCTTTTTTGTAAGGAAATTTGAGTTGTGCGCACTATAAATTTTTCTTATTAAAGCTGATGTTCTCACAAATTAATTTATGTGATATGGATCCAAGCATTAATGTTTATTTGCAGTTATAAGCCTATTTAGGTTGTTTTTGCAACCTTTTTATTTTTAACATTGATATCTCCTACAGCAGTGTTTTTCAATCCTTGTCCTCAAGGCACACTGTCCTGCATGTTTAGATGTTTCCCTGCTTCAACACAGCTGATTTCAATTGGTAAATGATTGCAGTTCAACAAATTTGTTAATCATCTGAATCAGGTGTGTCAAAATAATATGGATACCWRCACATATTGGGTTAGAGRGAAATGAGTTGGATGCCGAATTTGAAAAAAAATGTGCAACAAAGAAAAATGCTACTGATTTGAATATTAGGTTTAGTTAAGTTAAAAGTATAATTAAATTACAGATTATGAAAAAATGGCAACATCATTGGGATACAGAAATAAAGGGTAGATATTTTTATAAAATTAAAAAAGGTGGGTGAATTTAGAAAATATCATAGGAAGAAGAAAAAGAGGATTTATAAAGAATGAAATTTGGGCATTCAGGTTTAAATGGTACACTTAAAATAATTACAGAAATAAAGGGTAGATATTTTTATAAAATTAAAAAAGGTGGGTGAATTTAGAAAATGTCATAGGAAGAAGAAAAAGAGGATTTATAAAGAATGAAATTTGGGCATTCAGGTTTAAATGGTACACTTAAAATAATTAAAAAAAAACATGAAAAGGATTTTGTGATTGTGGACTGATCCAAACTGTAGATTTTATTACATTCCAGGACCAAGAATCTATGTAGATTCTTGGTCCTGGAATGTAATAAATATACAGAAGAGAACAGTTGGTCAGAAGTTTATATAT
>NW_013952917.1:233918-238702 GCF_001266775.1 Austrofundulus limnaeus | reverse complement strand
TATATATATAAAGGATAGGTATTAGTTATTGATCCATATTCCAATTCAGAAGGTGGCAGTAATGCACCTAAAGTTATTTGCCATACGCCAAATAAAAATCAGGAGAAGAAGAATCAGCTGTGTCAAAGCAGTGAAACCTCTAAAACATGCAAGACAGTGTGCCTTGAAGAGCAGGGTTGAAAAACACTGTCCTACAGCCTAGGTTGGGCTTGGGACCCAATCATGGGTCATGAAGCACCTTGGACAATCTCCAGAAATCAATTTAAAGGGTAATAAAATAATTGCTAATGYAATATTTTCCATAATAAGTGTTTATATTTGTGTATAAGCTGTTTAGATTGTAAAAAAAAAAACCTGTGTTTTTATGGTTATTAACAATGTTCATGTACTCAGACCAGTAAATTTTGGGGTCATAAGTTTTTGCCATGGATATTTTGTCGGTCAGAAGATAAAAAGTTTGGGAMCCACTGGCCTAGATCACAAATATTGGCAAATGTCCAATATGGAAATTAGCAACTTTTAGTGTATTTTAGGACAGCCGATGGCAACTTTCCTTACTAAGGAGTTGGCAACATGCTCTTCCAACTGCAACTATGCTCAAACCTACAGCCTCAGGATTTCGAGAAGGCAGTGCTGACCACCAAGTTATGGTAGCCCACTTTCAAGTGTCATTACTGTATATTGTAAAACAATATTTAGTTTATGTTTTCGTCAGAAACAAAATGGGCATTTTTCCATTGTTTAACAGGTTAGTCACATGATTGTACCCACTAATGGTTACTTTATTTATTTATTTATTTTTTGCCTTAAGACAAACTTCTTCTGTCCGTGTCCTTTGAGTCCACAGTGGTGCTGTGTTCCCGCAGCCCCGGGCTGAAATGTCAGCTCAACAGAACATCAAATTGAGTGACAAGTGTTGGCCAAATGACATGCCTGAGGGGACAAATGAAGCATTCACAATGCACTGCGTTGCCTCAAGGTGATATGTTACATTTAGTTGCCTTCAGGAGTTTAAAACTTTTCTTTGTTGATGCTTGAATTTTTCAAATTAAAATAAGAGACTAGTTTTACCTTTTTTATTATTTTGTTTTTACACTGTAGTATCCTGAAATCCATTTGTAAGAAGGAAGTGAGTCAAGACTCCAAAAGTTACAACAAGCAGTTACAGTTTTCTGCTTATTCAAAAGCATAAAGATCAAATTCAAAAAGACCCATGGTTAAATAAATTCTGCATATTACTAAAAAAAAATCAGTAAGAACTACAGCTGAAACCTTGCCAATGAGTTGTTGTGGTTTCTATGTATTCCCATAAGATAATACAGGCATTGCTGATTATTTTTATATTTCCATACTGGAACACATATGCACACACATTCAACCTCTTTTGATCAGATTCCCAACTCCCACATTTGAAACAAAAGTCAATTTGTTGCATCTAATGTTCACACTGGATTCATAATAGATTTAAAGTATCTTCATCAGAGCAAGGGAAATGTTTCTCTGCAGCGTAAATTTACCATCATTAAATGCGAGTGAATCACAGCTATTACACTGTGTCGACATTTTATTAATTAAAGCCACTCATCACTGAGAATAATTAAACTGATAATAATGACACTTTGTAATCTGAAAACAGAAAAGTAAGCCCTTATCTTTGAAGATGGAACATTTTAATTGGAATTATGAAGTGGTGCTAGATTAATCTAAGTTTATGGGACTTGTAATTTACTGAAATGTGTCATTTTTTTCATGGTGAAAAAAAGGTGTTTCTACAGATGTCTTCAAAAGGCATTATAAAATGGTGTTATCTAGTATTTTGTCATAATTATTATAGTTTTCCCAGCCRGATAAAACTGAATGCTGATCAGTAAAACTGACTTCACACAAGATCTGACTTTCCTCAGTATTATCAATTACTTTAATACATGCCATCTTAACTCTTTACTAACTCAATGATATTAACCGAAATTTTAGAGAAAACCTAAAAGTTCAAAACTTTCAAGTATATTGTACAATTTAATTATTAAATGCCAGTCTATAAAGTTTTTTTTTCATCAACGCTTCGCACATACATATTTTTTACGTTGTCACAAACATTTAAAAAGAAATGCTCAAAATGTGTTCCTTTTTATTCATTGCTTGATGTAGAGGCAAAAAAGGGAGACAGGAAAACCCAAACTTGTCAATTTTGTGTATTTATTTTGGAGCGAACCCTCATGAGGTGAGACACTGCGACCACCTGTATCTGATGGGGACAAGGCCTATAGGTAAGAAAAACAAATAATATTTATACACTGAGAAAACTGTCATAATGTTTATCAGCAGAACAGCTGGAATGATGGCAGAACTGCATGGAACCAGAGTAGATCTATCTGTGGGCTGAAATGACCTGAACTCTCACTCCTTCTGCAGGAAGTATTTTACATGACACTTGGATGTATTTTTATTATTATTGTTTATTTTTACTTCCACATTCGAGTTTCTGTTGACAGCCAAGAGAAACTTTAATCCCTGTAAAAAAAAGTAACTTCACAAACTAAAACTAGACCACTAACAGACAACCTAAAGAAAATATAAAGAAAAAAGTCTACTCGTTTTGAGCTGGTCAAGGTAACTTTACAGCCACATCTTTCAAAATTTGACTCATTTTTTTATCATTTATGTTGAAAGACAATAAAAGAGTGACTCAACAACTAAAATTTGTTATTGAAATGGGGGAGATAATACTTTTACCTGAACGTATGTGTGTGTTTTTTTTTCAGTTGAACTTGCAAAATATTTCATGAACCCTTACATAATAAATTAATGCACATTAATTAAAAATAACTTTTTGAGCCAACCTAATTCAACATTGCTGTCACAGGAAATTGACCCTAAAAATCAACATTGAATATAGCTCAAAGCTTCAGTGGTAAACTTACTTAAATTTTTTTTTACATATTTGTTAAAATTATTACTATGTCCTGACAGTAGAACATGAGACAGAAAAATAAAGCTCCTCTGGCTCCTCCCAGTGGTCCTCCTGCTATTTGCAGAAATACACCAAACCGGTCAGAAACAGCCAATCAGAACCAGGAGGAATGTGTCAGTCAGGATCGTCTCACTGCTCACACTCTCGCACGGCTCAAGATTGAAAGGTGGGCCACAGCTGTGCTGATGGCGGATAAACAATCAATGTTACAGGAAACCTGTGACTTTCTGAGAGTTCTGAATGTCCCATCCTGTCATTGATGCCCCCCTCCCCCAAATATTTAGATATTAAGATAAATTATGGCATGGAAGTAGGTGAATCAATCCCAACTGTTAGCATAGCATTATTGTCAAGATTTGTCCAAAACAGCTCCAACCACATCATTCCTCAAAAAAATAAAAATAAAATAATCTGTTTTAATTGACAGGTGGTAGCCAATCTGCAATCCACCAACAAATGTTTTTAATTTAAATATGATTTTTTGATTCCCACTGAATGATCAAAAAACATGTTGCTGATGTACAGTATACTTCTGCACTCATGTGTATTGTTTTCAGTGTCCATCTCTCCGTTTACATTTCTGACATCTTGAGAACTGAATCTGTGCAACTCTGCTTGAGAAAATGTACGAGTGTGAAAGGATTTGAAAAGTGTGAATTGTGTGAGATAAATTGCGTGAACTCAATGAGTGAGAGTAAAGAGCTTGTAAAAAAGCTCTCAGGCTGAGTGGACCACCTTTCTACCCTTTTTTATGTGTGAAAGTGTTTTAAAAGACAATCGATCAGGTCATATGCTAACTGCCAAGCAGAAGAAAGCTTACACATTATCACACCTGTCCTGTTCCCATGTACCATAGACGTTTCACACGGCCTAAAGGGACAGTTCRGATTTACACTGTCTTCCAAATTATTATGCAAATAATATTTTCTCAGATTTTCCAAAATTACTTAAATGAGTTGTGGTCATTGCAATTTTCCAGTCATCAACTTTTAGAGTACAATTGAAAGGTTTTTGAACAAAGGTTCTTGAATCATGGCAGGAAGTGCTGTTTAAGAAACTCCATACATTATGGAGGTCATCTTTGCCCCTTCAGGGATCCTAAAGGGGCCGACAATCTCTCTCCCCATGATTCCAGCCCAAAACTCCTACTCCTCCTTGTTGGCGCCGTAGCCTTGTTTGCATGGGGTGTCCATCAACCAGACATCCTCCACTCCATCTATCTGGACCATCGAGTGTTGCACGGCACTCATCGGTGAACAAAACTGTTTTGAAGCCAGTCTTCATGTATTGTTTGGCCCACTGGAGCCGTTTCTGCTTGTGTGCCRTGGATAGAGGAAGTCGACAAGATGGCTTACGCACAGCTGCAAACCTCTGAAGGACCCTGCATCTTGTTGTTTGGGGGACGTTGGAGGCAGCAGCTTCAAAAACTTGTCTACTGCTATGACAAGGCATTTTTGCAGCTGCTCTTTTAATCTGACATAATTGCCTGTTGTAAAGAGTCCTCAATTTTCCCTTATCAGCATGCACACATGTGTGCTGTGAATCAGTTACATACTTCTTGATTGTGCGATGATCACAATGAAGTGTCTTGGCAATGTTGATTGTAGTCATGCCTTGACCTAAACACTCCACAATTTGTTGCTTCTCAGCAGCCGACACGCCCTTTTTCTTTCCCATTTTGGCTGAAAATGTAGGCTGCTTAATAATGTGGGACAGCCTTCTTAAAGGGATCCACAATTAGTTATAACATTAAACTTTATTTGATAAACATTTATTTTAACTGTAAAATAAAGACTGTAAAAATACTGTAGGC
>NW_013952917.1:230561-233155 GCF_001266775.1 Austrofundulus limnaeus | reverse complement strand
TTGCAATATATTTTAAACTTTTAGTTTAAAAATGATAAAAACTGAACATCCTACAGTATTTTTACAGTCTTTATTTTACAGTTAAAATATATGTTGATCAAATAAAGTCTAATGTTACAACTAATCGGGGATCCCTTTAAGTAGTCTTTCCTTTAATTGGACACACCTGCCAAACTAATTAGCACAGGTGTCTGCAATTGCTTTCAGTGATATAAAGAGCCCTGACACACATCACCATCAATGAGTTTAACTGACAAACCAAAAAAAAAAAAAATTAACTTATCACTCCTAAACACTTTTTGCATAATAATTTGGAACACAGTGTATTCAGGTTGTGTTAGGTAGCAAAATATTTTTGTTTTCATTAGACAATAAACTACAAAAAGTTTGTCAAGTTTGATGTGTTTTATAATAGCTACATAGATTTCAGCGCAAATAATTTATGACAGATCCAGTTGGGCTTGCTCTTTTTTAAATTAAATTCATTCGTTAAATTCCCCTTTTTCTTCATCCCTTCAGAGGCTTCCCTTCAGGTACACCTTAAGCACAAAATGTTTTTAAATTTCTGGGGTTAAGGAGCTTTTATATAGTAACAATGTGGAGGACAGCCTGTGGGGTGGGATCCAAATGCCAAGACTCAAGGCCTTATAGCGAAAGATTTAACAGGAATTCCATATATGGTAAGGTTCATGTCTGATGTATTCGTAATATTTTACAGTTAAGATTTTTTTTCAACATGCAGTAAACTAAGAATTTAATTACTCAGACTTAGAAAGTTTTTAATTTTTATCTTATAAATAGGAGTTAGTTTATTTAGGTATTAAAATTATTTGAAGAGAAAAAAATTTGAACATAGAACCAAACATGTCATCTTAGCCTTTTTAGTAATCTACATACTGTAAACTCACACAGGTAATACAGACTCTGGAGTGACACATGCTTTTGCTATTCCCTTAAGATTTTACAAGTTTTTTTGTGGTAGGCCATTTTAGTGCTCTCTGTGCCAAAAAGCACGTCTTAAATTATGCACTTGACAAGTAGCAAGGGGACAGAAGTTCATTTCCTTGTGTTGATTTATGAGACATGAAGAGGAAGATGTTAACAGAACATATTGCTGTTCCGGAAACATCATTCTTTATTTAACATAAAAATAAAGTTAAAGAAAATTGAGACCTTCGCCTACCAATCTCTGGTTTCAATCTCAGCTGGGCCTTGGTAAATGGAGTTTACACCTTCTTTTCTTTCAACAACGGGATTTTGTTGGGCAGTGGTGGGCAGCACTCATCTAAAAATTAGTTTCACTAGCCCTAAAACACTAACTTAAATATTCAGGTGCCCTAATCCTAAAGCACTAACGCACTGAAAATTTTAGCAAAAGCTAATTCTAAAGCACTAAAAGAACCCAGTCAAGCATGGAACATTCTTCAACAGACAACATGAGTCACATACTGTATTGCCATGTTGCTCCATTAAGACTTATCATTGATATTCCACAGCCTTATTTGGGTTTATATATTGTCACCTGGATAAGTGACACACATATGAACAAAATGTGTGACAGCTTTCACCCTCAGCTGTAAATTTTAATGTTGATCAATTCACATTTGTAGATCTCAGTTAAAATTTAGCCTATAAATTTAGCAAGTGCTAATCCACTAAAAATAAAAAAAATAAAATTAACAAAAACCCTAAAGCACTAATCAGGAAATTAGTTCCCATATTAGTGCTTTAGGGGAACTGTGCCCACCACTGTTGCTGGCATTTATATCCCCTTGGGTTTCTTCAYACAGTCTGGTTTCTTCCTGAAGTCTATGTTGAAGAAATTGGCAACAATGAATTGATTTTAGGAGTGAGTGTCAGCATGWATAACTGGTGGCATGTACACTGTGGCCCCCCCTTCCTACCTAGTGCCAGCTGGAACAGATTTGTACACCTATATATTTTTTAAATAACATTTTTTGACTCTARTGCACTTTTCAAAGTCATAAGTTGTAGAGAGGGAAAAAAGAAAAAAAAACTTGAATGTTGAGCTGAAGATTAAGATCTTATGTCRTTAGTGTGAAAGCCAAGCAGCTTAGCAGTTATGTTTGTCCTTTAGTAAATTACCTTCACCTGAATACCAGCAGGTCTAGTTGTTTCGACCCTGCGCCAATTTGGGCTGGTCTTGGTGCACTGCTGCCTGCTTTTGGTCATTATAGAAATGAGCTGGTTGCTCTCAGTTCATTGATCAGCACATTGTTAGCAGATGTAGGACTGCCCACTCTCATCTGTGCTATTTCTGGATCACGCTCACAGACTAATTAGTTCAGATTAACAAATGCTGCCCCAATCAGTCTTATTCACTCCAACAGTTTAAAGTTGTGACTGATTCGTCTGAAGTTAGCAAATTTTGTATACAAAAAAAATGGAGCCAGGTTWAAAGGGGAAAAACAGAAGAAATACAGAAAGAGTGAAAAAAATATATCCACCACAATTTTGTCATAGTTTGGAAAGTCACAGCCTCATGTTTAATTTATCAGTTAAACCCAGCTTTTATTCAACCACATCCTCTTCAGACCTATGAACAGATCAAATCTTGTTTGTTTGTTTGTTTG
>NW_013952917.1:224544-229136 GCF_001266775.1 Austrofundulus limnaeus | reverse complement strand
GTTCAATACTTATTTTACCCGCTGTATATATTTTCTCATTTATGTTATTTAAGAATATTTCACTTAACATAATATAAAAAATAAACTTCAAATAATTTCTAAATTTTAAATGTATGTTTCAATGCAACACAATAAAAAAATAAAAGGTACTACTGTCTGCAACAAATGGAATTTCTATTTTTATATCAACGTAGCACAAAATCTAAGTAAATTTGTGCTTGGTAGATTATTACTTTATTGTAACAATGCTTCTTCTTGGCAATAACACTTAACCCCAGCACATGGGGCCACCAGAAGCTCAAAACAACATCAACAATATCAACAGCAAAATAACTGTTTAGCAATGTCAGAGAAGATTTTGCAATTTTTTCATGTGTTCAACCCACATTCTCTACTGCTCATCCCACAAATGCATGTTCCTTATAAATGTAAAAGGGAAATTAAAAAAACTTTCCAACAGTATAGGATTTATTGCCAAAAAGTATTTTCATAACAAACAAATCCTCTACAAAACATAAATTTGCTTATTTTTGTGCTAAGTTTATTTTCACTGAACCACACTTCATCATAATCCTATTGTCACTTTGAATTGCAACACAATATCGTAAATTTTCTTTGTTCTGAGATTGGATTTGGGATTATAATCAATGATGGTTAATCTAAACCCCACAATCCTTCATGAAAACTAACCAGTCTGAGTTAAAATTGATACATAAAACAAACAAACAAACAAAAAATTGTTTTTGCAGTTTGCTTTAAGCGCCTAAATGTGAGTAAGTCACAACTTTATTTTTATGAGACGTTACAACAAAATGGGTCTTAAATGCATTTTGCATATTTATACCTGAGATAGTTAGAATATTTCTATAACCAATGTTCAATCAGTTTATTTTCCTGCTGTGATTAAGGTTGTGAGAACAACCAGTTCCTGAGGAACTACAGTATCTAGCTACATGCCTTGCTTTGATTTCCATGTTTTTGTAACTCAACCAAAAGTTGTAGAAACTTAAAGTTTTAGGTTGTAAGAACTTTGCATGCTGAGTCTTCTACTTCACTTGAAAGTAGCAGTAACTTTAAAATTTAAGTTGTACAAACTATGAATCTCTTGTTTCTCTTACTACAGATATTATAAATTTTAATAACTATAAATCCTGAATACTGTGAACTTCACTGTGAGTTGCAGTAATTTAAATTTTATCATTGCATAAATGTTTTTTTTTTTTTTTTTTTTTTTTTTTTGCAGGAAAAAGTTTAGCAGTGAGTTATCTGCTACTGTTGATTATATTAGCATGGCCACATGTCAATATAGACAACACCTAGCCATCAGGATTGGTACTTGGTGACACTTAACTGTCCCGGCCATTTTCCCTCTATATCGTGACACACAACCTCTCAATTATGGTGTCAGCTAACAGTAACCAAAACTTAACACAGATGCCAAATCAAGCCTGAATGTGACAACAGAACACAACTTAAAATGGTTCATGAATCACAGATTAAAGTGTTTGTCTTTTTCAGAGGTGAGTTTTCAGAAAATTACCCATTTCAGCAACAAAGAGGCGGAGCCAGAACTCTGACATCTGAGCTGATTGGAGGAAGAAGCAGGAAGAGGGAAACAAATACWTTCAAATCGAGTTTCTGCTCATTCTTTTAAACATTATTAACACTACAAGTTTGGACTGGATAAATACAAACCAGAAGAACAAAAGTTATCTCTACGAGAGTAGTTCACTGTGCCTTGAACTCAAAAGCCAACTCACAAAGTTGTCTTTCCCGCATTTCAAAACAAAAGAATGTAAGTTAGCAGCACTTTCATCTGTTGCAATGACCTACAACTTACAGATGTAAGTAAGTCCAAAAATCCACTTTAAGAAGTTTTATAAATGCGGGCCCAGGACTTCTTTGTTAGAAAACTGTGTTAATCAATAAGTGAGGTCATGTTTCCTCCTTAGACTGTCATTTGCAGGAGGYGTGATTCAGCTCTGGACACTATTAAAACAGTGTTATGATGAACAACAAAAATAAATAAAAAAAGAATCACCAAGGGATGGAAAGAAGGCCTTTGTTTTTGTTTGCTGAAAAGATTCAGGATCACACAGCTGCTTGTAGACATAGGCTCTGAACAATGAAATGGAGTTACAGATCTGAGGAATAAAGCTTTTGTATTCATATTTAAATCTAAATGCATTGGTTGTATCATGTACTACTTCATTGTCACGTATTAGTGTTAACAAATAAACCATTGTAGGTCATTGGTGCTACACAGTTTGTAAACATACAGCTTTAGTGTCTCTAGTATTTGTATTTGTCTTAGACTGACGTGAACAAATTAATGATTTTACAYAAGTATAAGTCACAAGTTTTCAGACTGTGGTCTGTATTAACCTTCATTACTAATTCCAAAAGATACTTTAACATGTTTAATTGTATTTATGCTCTATATCAGAACAGTTTAAAAAATAATATAATTCTGTTTTTTAATTAAGGAAAGTTACAGTTGTGAATCTGGCCATCACGGAGTAGCACGAACATCACTATGAAAACACAATAACTAGATGGCAGTAGCGTATTCTCACTCAGCTATCCAAGTCATTTGTAATATGAACAGCAAAATTAAAAATATTTTTGAAAAATGGCTGAATTTACAAATCAGCATGGTGCAGTCAGTCCAGTGCAGAGTGCATAAATAAGCACTTTTTAGTGTGACAAATTAATGCCGTTGTCTGGCCATCATTAAAAAGAAATATGGAGCATAATATAGAACRTCTCCGAGGACATCCTTAAGCCTTGCTGCTGTCTTCAATTAAAAAGGATAAGCTTCATGTCACTTCACCAAAGCATTCACCGGAGCAAAGGAACGGAATATCATTTTAAGGGTCTGTTGAATGAATCTCTATGTGCTCTGCCCAGTATTGCCTCATCAAACCTTTTCACCGTGGCAACCTTTYCTTTTGCATTTGTTGAGTGGAAGCCTTGTAAAACTGTTGGATCTTATGTCCCTCCTCTTATGTCCAAGAGTCCTTTAATTAAGACTCTTTTCATTATCAAAGTGATAATGGACAGWCTTGAAGTTTAGCCTGACTAATAACACCCAAATCACTCCAACTCCTCTGCTTCTTATCAACTAGTATAATAGGACCAGCTTTGGCCTCTATTTTATACTTAAAGTTTGTGGTACAAACTTAAAATGCAAAGTACTGAATAGAACTAAGCAGCATCCTGTATATCAGTCACACACAGTAAGATTTTGGCATCCAAAAAAGGTCTTTTAAGGCAAAGCATGTTTTAATATTAGATTTTCTCACATTTACATCAACAGTTTGAGTCAGTGTTGTAGCAAAGTGCCAGAGGTGAACTCTGCCATCTTCTAAACATCATTAGTCATTCATAATCGTAGACTGTGTCAAATTAAGAGTGCAGCTTTCTACCATAGTGTTGTATTATTTATTTTTGTTGGATGTACCAGTGACATTGATACAGTATTGAATATTAAAGTTTTATGAAATTTACTTAAATTGTTTCTAAATTCAGTTTATTTTCTGCAGTGTTTTTATTTTTTCTAAATTCCTAAATGTGTGAAATCACACATATAAAGTGTGTATATGGTAGATATTTAACACACAACATATTCTTTAACTTTATGACAATAACTGTTTTTGAGAGGGCAAATAAACCAACTTACTGGTCCTGAAAAATACAGTTCAATAAAAAACTAGTTTTTCAAAGATACTTCAGCCTAAAATCGCATTTAAATTTATTTTTAAAAAATGTTAGCACTTTCAGGGCCTTTTGTTTTACAAAACTTCATAATTGTATTTTTTTAAACAATTTTTCTATTTTATAATCATTTAAAAGTAATTTTCCTTTTTAGTCTGTCACAGTTTGTGGTTTTTGGTTGCTATGTGAAGATTTTTGTTTAGATTTTGTTTTTTCTGTAATTTTGGATCAACATTTTGTTCCCTTTCATTCAGTCATTGCTGATTTTTATGCCACATTCTGGTTCTCATTTTAGTGTTTCACTTGGAAATTCTATGTCTTTTTATTCTGTGTGTGTTTGTGRCCCTCTTATTTTTCAAATTAGATTTTATTTTTGAGCCTCTTTGGTGCAATCATCCTGCCGTCGTGACATGTCAAAATCATCATTATAATTTTGATTTAATTCCAGAACGGAGTTTCTGGGAGACCCTGGACATTTTACCAGACAGCTTTCAGTTGCTCCAACATGAGCTTAACTGGCTACTATCATGTTTGGCAATGCTTCACCTAAAATAGGAGTACCATTTAATATTATTCCTAGAGGCATTAAAAATATAACACATTAATTCTGTGTGGAACAGTTTGCTGAGTATATACAAGGAAATCCAGAACCCTTGCAAATATTTTGACACTTTAGGAAACCTTTTATATGATGCTTGCAATCATCTATCTATCTATCTATCTATCTATCTATCTATCTATCTATCTATCATCTATCTATCTATCTATCATCTATCATCTATCTATCTATCTATCTATCTATCTATCTATCTATCTATCTATCTATCTATCTATCTATCTATCTATCTATCTATCTATCTATCTATCTATCTATC
>NW_013952917.1:221093-223905 GCF_001266775.1 Austrofundulus limnaeus | reverse complement strand
TTTTATATATTTGCATAAATCTTAAAGTGTAGTCTTATCTCAACTTTTTAAAATCAAGAACTGATCTTTGGATGTTAAAGAGTAATGTCCTTTCTCTATTTTTACACTGTTCAATTAAACAGATTTTTTTAAAGTGCCCATTTGCTCAAGTCTTTTTAACTTTTGAAGTGTAAACTGCCATCGCCATCCAACCCCCGCTGACCTGCAGAGCTATACACATCAGTATTCCCTCAAAGCATGATCTCAGTGTCAGCCACTATGTCCATACTTAAATACTTGCTGGGAAATCTGTTCAACTCAGGGC
The DNA here is from genome assembly GCF_001266775.1 of Austrofundulus limnaeus. NCBI lineage: Eukaryota > Metazoa > Chordata > Actinopteri > Cyprinodontiformes > Rivulidae > Austrofundulus > Austrofundulus limnaeus. The sequence continues at coordinate 223,601 of NW_013952917.1, read as the reverse complement.
AGGTTGCTGAGAAAACAAACAAACAAACATTCAAAAAACCTCCTGGGTAACTGCGCTCTGTTGTTATTCTTGTCCTGTCACGTGAGATTTATATCTGCTGCACCTTGTTTACAGCTCTGTCACAAGTGCAGCTGCTGTGCTGCTTCTCCTTCGAAAATATTTTCTGAAAGGGCCTAAACAAGGCATGAGGTAATTAAAGCTGGCTGTGTGTTGTGCCCGTGTTACAGTAATCAAGTGCCAATCCTGAACGACTGAAGCAAAACAAGTCGTTTGTGTTCTTTCCCTTCAACAACTGCCCGTGCATCTCCTCTCAAGATGTGGTGCAAACAGATGTGGAGCTAAACAGAACTTCTTCAGTCTGTCGGGAATTTCTCAGCGTGGTTTCATCTCAAGATGATGCATGGGTCTTTGAGCCTGTTGCAACAGTTTTGACCCTTTTTAATGACCTAAATAAAAGGAATCGGTTTGTTTTGTGACCTCTTCAGGACARCTCGCAGTAGCTGGATGATGACAGCTGACGCGTCACCGTAATATGTCAGGGTGTGTGTGTGTGTGTTTCCTCTGGATGCAACGATCACACGCCTCTGCCAGCACTCCTCACTCACATATTGTCTTGGCTTTGAAGGCAAGCTGTCATGCATGTTTGATCACAAGCGAAAACAGACACTCAGAAGTCCTCCGATCTTGGCAGATGAGAGTCGAACATCAGCTTGAGCAGCGACTTGCGTTTGGTGCCTTATGAAAACGTTGAGCCTTTGCCATTTCCCTGCTTGCATGGAGTATTTTGGTTAATGACCAAACACACCTCCAGAAACAGGCCGAGAATAGAAGGGCTCCTCCTCAACATCTGCTCCCTCCGTCTCAGGATTCCCTTGAGACACAGAAGACTGAATGTCTTGCTGCCTCTCTCTCTCTCTCTCTCTCTCTCTCTCTCTCTCTCTCTCTCTCTCTCTCTCTCTCTCTCTCTCTCTCTCTCTCTCTCTCTTTTCACCCATCTTCCCTAATATTTACTCAAGGGCAAACTGAAGGAGCAGGTTGTCCTGGTAACAAGTGCAGAAAAATTCAATGACAGAGGCAGACGCTTTGGTACCGCCGCAGAATGAGCCGCTGACTGAATGTCACAGTGAAAGACAGATCTGTTCGAGCCCCGTTATTACGCCGTCATTGTTTTCTGCTCCACCACAGCATTCAATTAATGTGTAGTTCTGACTTCAAATAAAGAAGATGTAAAGATGAGTTTGGTAACTCGCGAGTCAACGCTCGCGTTTCAGGAATTCAGAGCTTTCTCCTGGCACATTTTGATGTCAGGGCAAAGCAAAAATATCCTGCATAAACAGGATTTAAWAACTGATACAGAGCAATCTTGTGACATTTTTTAAGAACTTTGCTAAACTTTTCAAGACATTTTTTTTTCCCTCTGTGGCTGACCATTTTGGTTTTTTTAGGAGTTTGTAACATCACATTTCATTTATTTTAATGAAAGTTTCTTCTAAAAGATAGATGTCTGCAGTGGAACACACAACATGAACCACACGACCTGTTAACTTATTCAGTGATTCATTCCCCAAACCACTTTTAGAATCATGGTGGCAAGAGGATGTGCAGAGAGGTTAAAGCTTACATGTTCCCAGCAACTTCCTCAAGCAAACTCCACCAAAACACATCTATCGCCATCTGAGCCAAATGGACATCTATTTTTTAAAGGGGCTACAGTATATCATGTAAAATCAACTTTTTTGAGCTTTATATCATGTTATAATGTTATCTTCTGATCTAAAACATGCCCAAAGTCTTACTTTGACTCATTCATGCATGTTTGAGAAATCTTGTAGTGTGCTGAGGCAGCAGGCAGGGGAGCAAAAACGACAGATTGGGACTAGAACCGCCTTWTGGGACCATCTCCGCCTCTGGGCTGTGTCTCCATTAGAGGTGGGCGGATCGCCACTAAATATCGATAATATCAATACCAGYGCTGGTATTGATACTGAACAATACTCGTGTAAAAAGATCGATATTCAAGCTTTSTTCTTTCCCGCACACACTGACTGCTGCACACGTAGATTTTTCAAAGTCTACTCTCTGTCTGTAGTGCTGCACGGAGCAGCGCAGCCCCACCCCCACCCCCGTCTTTTGTTGTTATACCGTCACGTGGCTCAGCAGCGTTAGCCAAACAGCTAAGCTAACTAAGCAGGTAGGCTGGCTCGTCCACCCACTCAGCGTTCTCACCGAGTGCTCTACCTCAGATTTTGTTTTAAGTTGTGTTGAGTGATTTTTTTTAGTCTGTTTATTTACATAAAACAGATTTGTATTGAAAGGAAGAAAATTCCTTATTTTTTGTTTTTCCTTAGAACAATTTTATTTAATAAAAGAAACAAAGAAATAACTTTGAAAGATTAGTGGTGAGGGAAGAAATTTTACTTTATTTTTGTATAAAAGATTTATTTTCCTAATGTTAAAGGAAACTGGTTGGCTACTGCAATGTAGCTTACTGCCATCAGTGTGTGAATG
>NW_013952917.1:218615-220711 GCF_001266775.1 Austrofundulus limnaeus | reverse complement strand
TAAAATCAGCATTTTAAGGTGACATAGATACTTTATTATGGTATAGTATTTAAATATATGCCTGAGAAACACATAATATTGCCCCTTCAAGTGTTGAATTGACATGATGACTTTTGCATGCCTGACTAGGTCGGGTGAATTCAGGGAAAAAGTCTGCATGGGATTTCCTCACAAAACACCTCAACAGGTTCCCCTGAATGCAAAGTACAGTTTTATGCAAATCCTTGCATGAAGTGTATCTCAACCAACAGTCAATCGTGTGGACACTTCTATGAATTCAAGCTGCATTAGTCTCAGTCACAGTTGGCTCAAGTTGATGCTGGAGGTCCTATTGTAACCCTGCCAGATGGAGAACATCTGCAAAAAGCAGAGACCTAATCTTTTAATCTCAGTGTCGGATGCTTTCTTCACAGCTCCATTCTTGGAGTGGCACGGGTTTTGCCAGCGCCTGATTCCCATGCTAAATGGACGGATGTCTTAACAGAGGCACATGCACAGACCACAGAGCAGAACGCAGCACTGATTCCAACACCTTGTCAGAGAGTGACTCTTAGCAAAAATGTTGAGGCTTTTAACTTTTATTAAACATGATAWTGATGCATGGAAAGTGTTCAGTGAGTTTCACCGGACTTTGCCAAAAACAAWGGAGGTATGTGGATTCATGCCACAAAATGAACCGGCTGAGTCCCAGAAAATGTTTCACTGTTCCTACTTTACATCTCAAAATGCTAAATCATAATGTTGTGTCATTAGAGTTTATCATCTGTGACTCACCACATRGCCAATTGCAACATAATGTGCAAATATAAACTCATTCACAAAAAGTAAGGACATTTGTGTTTAGTAGATTATTCCTTTGTTGTCACAATGCTTCTTGGCAATAAATCTTATACCAGCACCYGACTGGCAGCAATTGAAGGTACCAGAATSTCAAAACAARTGTCAATAGCAACAGCAGAATRAGCTGGCAGAGAAGATTTAGTAGRTTTWTGATGTACGCAACCCACATACACAGCTGTACTGCTCATCCCAAATGTATGTTCCTTTTAAATGTGACGCCATTTAACAGTGAAATTAACAGGCTTTCCAAAGATACAAGATTTATTGCCAACAAGCTTTGTTACAAAAATGGAATTGCCGATTTGATCATGTGACCACTCTCTTGAAAGTATAGTGTCCAGATGTGTCAATGTATCAACATATTTCAGATTTATTTATTTAACCTGACGTTCAATTGAATATAATCATTGCCAGCCWCTGTCCATGACTAAGCTAGCTGTCTATTGTACTGTATGTGTAAATCAGAAGTAACTTCTGTAAAATGCAGCAGATTGCATGTTATTGTGTTGATAGTGGCTGAATGAGGGACCCAGGAGGCAGGAGCTAAAGACTTTAATTAACTTATAAGAACTGAAGGTGCTGCAGACTCCAGGCAGGTGATGCAAACAGTCAAAAAAAGAAATTCCATCCATTCAATTACCTTTTACCCTTTCAGGTAGGGCTGGGTTAAAAAAAAAAAACGATTTAATTCAATTCAAATTCAATTCAAAAATACTTTATTGATTCCAGAGGGAAATTAGGTGAATTAATTGATCTGGATCGATTTTCGTTCAAATTTGGGAAAATCGATTCATAAGTCATGAGATCTATTTTTTTCCCCATGGGTGTTGTCTGCGATGAAGCTGCGCATTTCCATGTTGTGTGTCACTCCTGGCTTGCCGTAGGTTTACATTCGGTTAACGTTCAGCACTGATGTTAGCTCCCAACAACAAGTTGTCTGGGGCAAAACAAAAGAAACAAAAGGAATCACCAACATTACAGCTGATTCTCAGCTGAACTTAAAGACAACAGAGGCCAGGACAACTTTTGTTTGCAAGATTTGCACTCGGACGCTGAAGCGGGAAACGGAGCTTCGAGCGGCTCGTTCAGGTGCTTGAACCAAAACTACGGTATGTAAACATCTGAGTGGAAAACTGTTCTTGGCATGTATAAATGTGCGAAAGATGACRGTCTAACAAAATCGTTTAGTTTTGTTACAAATATTTTTAAATTTAAGGAACATCTTAATGTAATTCACAGTGATGGAATATTTTAGC
>NW_013952917.1:208800-217723 GCF_001266775.1 Austrofundulus limnaeus | reverse complement strand
GTATATAGTACAGTATATATAACAGCTAACATTTCTTGAATGATTGTTGATACGCTGCTCCTTTTCTTGCCCAAGTTTATTATCAAAATCATTTTATGTTGAGAAATGATGAAATTAAAGCCAGTTTGCTTAAATCTTGTCCAAAGTTTAGGTCAAGCATCTCAAATTAGGCAGTTGTTATCACACCAATTTTTTTGCTCATGTGTAAAACTGACTGAGTAATGGTTGTTTTTTGTGTTTGCTAAAGTCAGTTAACTATGATGGGCATCCTGAATTGGACTGACTTTAAAATCTAATCATTTGAAAATATTATTGTTTGAGAGTTTCAAAAAAATCCAGTTGTTCATAATATAATCAGGACCCCTTTTTATTTATTTTTTTTCTATTTTTGTTTGTTTGTTTAGTTTACAGTTTTTTGCATTTTTATAGTTAGCTTTAGTTCATGTTTTGTGATTCCAGCTTTTAAGGCCCTGTCACACTCTGACATTTTAGACAACTTATGCTTATGCATATTTTGTCCAACAAGCTGATTTAAGTTGCACACGTTGTTAGTCAGGTGTTGTCAGCGTGACGGCCAGACAACATGTGCTGCAAAAGGCTGCGCGCGTTATAATAAGCATGTTATGTTTAAGGCAGTGACAATTTACTTACAGGTTTATGTTCACGTCATTAGCAACACAGTGTGATCACATCCAAAAGAGGCTGCTAATTGATGCTTTTTCTCAGCATTTGACAGCATGTTGGACAAAATTTACAGATGTTGGCATAAGTTGTCTAAGTTGTCTAGTTTACTTGTGATCATTTCTTTCAGTTTCACCATGCTCCTCTGAGCTGAGGCAGAGTAGCTGGTGACAACAGTCTTGCTCAGATTAGATCCTGCTCGTCAGTCCTGCCAAGTCCACTCCCACCTGTTCCCAGTCGTTACTCGGCTCAGCTGTTCCTTATTTCCTAGTCAGCCTCAGTCCATGAAGCCTGTCTGCCTCTGGTCCCTTTCAGTGTACAACTGTTGCTCTCATGCAAAGGCTGGGATGCTTCCTTGTCACTTTGCAGATGTCTTCATAAGTTTTTGTATATTTTGTTTTATTCGAGCTCCTCAGGCAGTCTGTGTTACTGGGTCCATTCTACTGAAAACCTGACAGATATTTTGCTAACAGACGTGCACAGACACAAGCAAAATCGCTGTTGATCTCTTTTTTATATAAGCCATGAATGTAGACATGTAAATTTTCTTCCAAATCATACATACAGCAATTACCACAAAACCTTTTATTCAGAAAACACTCCAACTGATAATTTGGTTTTCCAGACTGTCTGCTTTTGTTTTATTGACTGTTTGATTTCATTGACATCAACCTGATGAAATACAATATGAGACTCGGCACAGACTGTGTTTATGGCTGAGAGAGAGAGAACAGTGAGTTCGGTGAAGGAGGATGTGCTCTTTGAAGCTCTATTTTCATTAGACATGTTGTAAAGCCAGAGTTAGCGAGGTAGGAGACGGAAATATTGAGCATGAAAAGTTTTTATTTTTTTGCTTTTTATCTGACAAAAACATGGTGCAGGGAAACAAACAAAACACAGTTTATTTCCATTCCTGTTTCACCACCTATTTAATTCATACAAGATTCTTATTATTCCACATTTATTGTGACTGTGCTTGTTGAATGTCTGTTAGCAAAATACCCCATGAACCGGTGGGCAAATTCAGACACTGGCAAAAAGCTATCGTGCGCATAGTATTTGCATGATATAACTGTTTAAAAATACGCTATAAACACTGTCATCATTTGCACAGTAGCTCAGTTGATGCAGTTTATCTGATGAGATAAAAACAACAATGATTGTTTACATCGAATTTGATTAAAGAACACCATTAAATTTAATTTCATGGTAAACATTTAGGACAATTTGTTTAAAAAAAGTGTCAATTTAGCCCAATGCTTAACTTTACCTTGAAGCCACCAGATAGATTAGTGCTTGAATAATAAAAATAAAAATAAAAAAAGAGCGGAACTCGAGCAGACCCAGAAAACGCCGCTGTCTGTTAGCAATGTCTGGGGCGAACATCGGTTAGATCTCCATGCTGCAGATCGAGTGCCTCACCTCGGCCAAAGCGAGGAGCCAAACCCACTAGGTCTGAATGCACATTTTCAGACATACAAGTGATTGATAAGTGCCTTCCAACCTACTAGAAGGTAGAGGAGGGACAGTTTGCACACAATACATGGGAGTGATAACCACTAATATTTAATGGACTGACAACATTTGGTTCAAAGCGGGTGCACCATTGCTTCAGTCCACACTAACAAACAGACACATCTTACAGTAGTTCATCCTTAGCTCTCGTCCCGGATGTTCCTGTTCTCTGAGTTCAAAACGAATTTTGAGTTCAACCAAATATTTCCGACAAGTTTCTGTTTTACAAAAAAAACTTTTTGATAGATTTGTTTGTATTCAAATTGCCTTTTTGTTTGGTTGAAAATATTTTATATAGATTTTTTTTGATTGAAACTACTTTTTTATTTAATAATAAAAATACTAAATTAACTTCATACATTACTTTTAGCTTAAGTAGTTTTAAAACCAGTACTTTTACACTTTTACTCGAATACAATTCTTGAGTTGATATTTTCAAACCCTACTATTACCTGAGTAATGAATGTGAATATTTTTGACACCTCTGGTAAGTTGTAACTGAGTACATTAAAGCACAATTCTAATTACATGTATTTAATANACTGATAACTCTAAATTGTCCCTAGGTGTGAGTGAGAGAGTGAATGGTTGTTTGTCTCATTTGTCTCTATATGTGTGGCCCTGTGATGGACTTGAGACCTGTCCAGGGTGTACCCCGCCCCTCGCACTGTGACTGTTGGATATGGGCACCAGTGACCCACGCAACACTGAAAAGGAAGAAGCGTGTATAGAAAATGGATGTATGGGCCTTCATACATTACTTTTAGCTTAAGTAGTTTTAAAACCAGTACTTTTACACTTTTACTCGAATAAAATTCTTGAGTTTATATTTTCAAACCCTGCTATTACCTGAGTAATGAATGTGAATATTTTTGGCACCTCTGGTAAGTTGTAGCTGAGTACATTAAAGCACAATTCTAATTACATGTATTTAATATCTGCAAAGATACAAAACATAAAAGGGGCTCAGAGCTTACCATGAAAATCAAATATATTTTTAAATAATTTATTTGCAACTTTGGACTTGTGGAGTGTGTTCAAATATCTTTTCATGTTTCACCTTTTCAGTCATAGACTGGAATTTGCTAAACAGACGTTTGATTAAAATATATTTCTGTCTTCAAATAACCCTGATGGGAAACCAGCAGTGAGTCGTGTGCGCTCGCTCTACATCCAATATTTCATGTGCTGTCATCACAGCAGACTGACTAAGGGACACCTTAGATTCAGTCGGGTGCACAGAAACACAGTAATCTGTTACTTGGTTTGACAGCAATTAGCTTCTGCCTGGCTYAAACAAGTTTGTCCTTTTTTATAAACCAGATGCATCACATTTGTAAATTTTAAYTCCTAACATATTCCCCGCATTTGAACAAGTTTAAGCTGATTTATGCCTGGTTTTAATTAAAACCGTCTAAGTGGGACRGGTGAAACATTTTCAATGTTTAAGCCAAGTCACAGATGCAAACTAGTCTAAAATGAACCCACTGAGATAAATCAACACMTGTAAAACACATCTATTACAAACAACATGAGAAATGTGCTTGCTTTTATTGTAACTCATCATTAAACACCAAGAAAGATCAGAACTTAGTTACTTGAAAGGTGCTTCAGGATGTTGTCAGTTTCTCATTTGTTTATCACTGCTGTACCTCCCAGGTACCTGGAAAGTTAGCGTAATTTATTTTACATTTTCTTGCTAAAATATTACCTAAAGGGATAGTTTGCGGGTTTTGTATTCAGATTATGAAGAATTAATAGATTTTCTGTTGTGAATATCTCTTTGAACAACCTCAGTTTGGAGAAAATGTGTCATGTTGAATGAAGTAGACTCTAAATTTCAGGCATGCGCCCGTTTTTATGTGGCATGCAGGATTAATAATTCTAAAAGTGAATCTACTAAGAAAAYAAAACCTTGAAAAACTGGGAACAGAACACAAAGCAGCAGTGTTGGATGTGACRATGAACCAGAGAAACCAGGAGTATAAGTGTCCTGATGCATCTCAGTAATCCAGGTAAAAAATCAAAAAGAAAAAAATTGTATAGGTCTTCTGGACGGGTTCTTCTTTAATGAAACATTTCGTCTCTCTTCCAAGAGACTTCTTCAGTCTGAGAGTTTCAGGCAAAATTCAGGCTTTTGAGTCCTGCCTCCAGGTGACTGATACTCACATCACATGGCTATTGTTCACACCTAATTAATACCTATTGTTAACAGGGGTGGAGTGATACTGCCAATGGCAACGCTGTAGGAGGGGGACAACTGAAAACGGAGGCCTCCACCTCTGTTTAATGATGGACGGTCTTTCTTCACAAAAATGGCTTCTTTTACTCCTCTCTCAAACCAACGTTCCTCTCTRTCAAGAATGAGAACATCCTCATCTCTGAAAGAGTGACAGCTTCACTCATTTACAGGCCAGCAGTCACTCTTTCAGAGATGAGGATGTTCTCATTCTTGATAGAGAGGAACGTTGGTTTGAGAGAGGAGTAAAAGAAGCCATTTTTGTGAAGAAAGACCGTCCATCATTAAACAGAGGTGGAGGCCTCCGTTTTCAGTTGTCCCCTTGCTACAGCGCTGCCATTGGCAGTATCACTCCACCCCTGTTAACAATAGGTATTAATTAGGTGTGAACGATAGCCATGTGATTTGAGTATCAGTCACCTGGAGGCAGGACTCAAAAGCCTGAATTTTGCCTGAAACTCTCAGACAAGAAGTCTCTTGGAAGAGAGACGAAACGTTTCATCAAAGAAGAACCCGTCCAGAAGACCTATACAATTTTTTTCCTTCAGGAGTATAAGTGGTGGGGAGGATATTTACTTAATGAGACCAGCCAAGCCAAAAAAAGTGGTGAGTGTGTGTGTGTGGGGGGGGGGGGGGGGGAAGGGAAGGGGGAATTCCAAAACGAAGGAATTCAGTGGAGTGGAAAACAAAAAAAATGTACTCTAAAATCAAAAACAAAACCCACTATAAAAATACATCACTGGAAATAAGAAATTAGAAATTAAATGTGACTAACCTCAAACTATAACTGATACATGATGATTATCAAGACCCTGTAATCATAGTGAAAAAGAATGAACCTAAGAAATTTCAAAAAGGACAATAAAGAAAATTTCAAAAATTTCAAAATGGTAAATGTGTGTATGGTAAATGGTACTTGTACAGCACCTTTCTACCCAACCAGGMTACTCACAGCGCTTCACACTACAATCTGTGTCCTCATTTACCCATTCACACAGCACTCCACCAGATCTCCTACAAAGCTAACATGTACAATCAACTATGGAGACTAAGCAGTGCCAATCACATTCATACACTGATGGGACACACATCAGAGGCATTGGGGTTAAGTATCTTGCCCAAGGACACAACAACTGAGAAAGCTGGACGGGGGATTGAACYGATGACCTTCCGGTTCCAGGACGGCTCCCCTAACCACTCTGCCACAGCCGCCCAAAACATGACAGATTGAGGAGGTAATGCCTAATCTGAATGAAGCCATGACTAAAAGTGGATTTGCTGCCATCTGAAAACAACTTCAACCTTCAAAACTTTGTTCAAAACTATCTCATTCAGATTTACACAGAAAGCTTTACAATTAGCATCAGAAGCAAACAAGATGAAGGATTTCCGGGGCAGCCTGGTGCAGTTCCAGCAGGTATATTGCTTGCTGCTGGAACATCAATGAATAAAATGCATTTTCAATATCCACCCCTTAAAACATTAACTGTTTTTTTTTTTCTTTTAACAGTAACTGAATTTGTTTTGAACATTCCTTTGTCTTTTCTTTGACAAATTTTAATGTGATTATATCTGTATTAAGATGATTGTGTGGTTGAGCCCTTGTTAAAGAAGAATTTCTGTCACCAGACGAGACAGATAACTATTCTATTCTATTCTATTCTATTCTATTCTATTCTATTCTATTCTATTCTATTCTATTCTATTCTATTCTATTCTATTCTACATTGAATTGAAAGTGATATCTGCAATAGTTAACTGCAATAAAAATGTATTTTTTTACACATTTCTTAAAACTGTCACTATGTCCTGACAGTAGAATATGAAACAAATAATCTGTGAAAAAAATAAAGCTCCTCGGGGTCCTCACAGTGCTCCTAGAGCCATTTGCACAAATACACCGCYCCCAGTCAGAAACAGCCAATGAGGGCCGGGATGAATGTCTTACCAGTGTCAATCATGCTCATGTATGTTCTGCTCACGCMCTTCCCCACATAACACATTCAAGTGCAAGATTGACCATATACTGCAGCTGTGCTAATGTTGAAGAAACATCCTATTGTTCCAGGAAAACTGCCACTTTCAGACCATTCTGAATGTGCCATGGTTAGTCATGAACTTTTCATAATTTTACATAGAACTCCATTTCAAATGGTTCAAGGAGAGTATATTTCACAAAAAATACATATACGTATACTGCTGATAGGAAACTGTAGCCATTTGAAAACATTTTTTATTGTTTTGAAGGGGGTGGATGTGTGAGTAAATGATTCCAACAAGATATGAGGGTGGAAAAAATATTAGTTGATCAAGAAAGCTTTCAATCATTCTTAAACCTTTAAAAATGTTCAAGAGATAAAACAAATCTTGGACCATCACTCCCAGTTTTGCACATGTTGTGTTAAACCCGATTTACGTACTCCTTCAGGTGGTGCCTTGGCATTTGGCAAACTGAGATAAACAGTGGAGTGTAATGTAATGTTGCCTGACGGACAGCAGTAATGGATAATAAATCCCAGATTCAGGTGCTGTTTGATCATAAATCACACTCAGACTGTTTGCCAGAGTCAAATCTATCAGGCTGCAGTGCAACAGGGAGCACCGTGTTGGAAAAATGCAAAGAAATAATTTGTCTTCCAAACCATCTTCAGCAGAATATGTTAAAAACATGTATTTCGTGGTCAGTTTGTTTTCTTAGAGAGAGAGAAACATCACTGGTTCACTGATAGCTGGGACTAAAGTAGGTCAAAATTTCTGCAAGTAAACGTGCTGATTTTTGAATGCTTTGCTTAAAAAGCAACATGAAATTATACTCCCCTGCAATCATTTTCATCTGTTTGATTTATTTTTCATAACTATCCATGTTCACAAGCCAGGATGGTCCAGTGAATCGGAATCTAGCGAACCCCAAGGCGAGWGAGAGAGAGAGAGCGAGGGAGAGAGAGATAGAGAGAGAGAGAAGTACTTATAAACATTTGCTAATGTGATGCTTTGCCGCTTGTTTCTTATACTGTAAGGTCATCATAAAGATAAAAATAATCCCCCGTGACAAATTTGTTTTCAAAAGGTTTCACTCTCCTTCTCTATCATCGCGGCGAAATACTGCCCGATAGTGCTGACTCGAAAGGAATTCTTTGATCGGGGTCTGATGTATTACCCTGTCTTTCCTGTAATTCAAATGCTTCCAACACTTCTTTCAGGAGAAACATAAAACCTGCGAATGAGAAACATCCTCTTTTAGGGAATCTCACAAAACAGCTGCTTCATTCACGGACACATGTTGAGGTGGAACAAATTTCTTATCTGATGAAAGCCGTCTTTTTATTCATTTTTTAATAAATAGAAACTGTGCAGAATTCAAAAYGAGACAAAAATACCCTGCTGCTGAGTATTGTTGACAAATGTTTCCRGCGTGAGGCTGCAGTAAACATGTGAGACATCACAGAGCAGAAATTATCCACTTACTGCAGGATAATGGCTTGCTCAGAATTTGATGGAGCGTCTAGGCAATCTTTTTTTTTTCCATTTCTTTCTTATTTGGTTATTTGTTTTCCTTAATCTCTCAGTGAATATGGATTCGAACAGGACAAACTGCAGCACGCACATGTTTTTCTGGTAAATTTRTTTCAAAGATAAGTCAGTCAATTTACACCAGAACCAGTCACAGAGCAGCCAATTATGCCCAAAGGAAACGGTGCCACGTGTAATGAGCAATAGTTTACATAGAGACATTATGCGAACACTAACATGCTGTCAGTATACCTAACATAAACAATTCATAAGAAACCTTTAGTGTGTGCAATACCTGTCAGTTTGCGGCTGTTAATTAGCTCAGTGTAGGTCTAATTTAGACTTTACCRTRAATTCTGCAGCWCCATTATGAATCTCAACCAAAGGCTTCAGAGAAAAATGATTAAAGAACAACTTATATCCTTCCTGTGTCTTGATCCTTTTTGTGCTAATGGCTAAATCAGAACATTGATGCGACCTAATGGCTTGACCYTCTTGTGTTATACTTTCAAAATAAATTAGGCATCTTTTTATGTGCCTTTTGATTAAAGGGGGTGTAATTTTTAAAAGCTGCTTTGAAGTCGGAGTCAGGAACACAAGCTTTTCTGCTTTTTGTTGATCAATACATCAATGAGGCTGTTTCCTCTTTAATGGCCTGCTACTCAAGGTTGGCTACATGTAAACATTTTGCACTGTTTTTTTGTCAAAGATATTAAATAAAAACATATAAAATACAAAAATCTGCTCAGTGTTCTTTTAAATAAGAACTACCTCATTAACGCTGATGTTACAAATGATTTGAATAGTTATCATAATAACACTGTTTAATACAAAAGTATCTTTTTTTCCCAAATTCCAAACTGTAAAATAACAAATTTTAAAACACACCCCAAATTTTTTTTTGAATTTCTTAGTTAAACATCGTAAAATTGGTGTTGTTTATTTTATTTTTTTTTTAAAGAAGGGACAGTGCACATC
>NW_013952917.1:206262-207783 GCF_001266775.1 Austrofundulus limnaeus | reverse complement strand
CAAATGAAGAAATTAGGTACTGATCTCCTCAGTATCATTTTAACAGCTCTCAAAAAGTTTGTTAATTTCTAATCATTCTGAAACATATTCCATGTAAAAAGTTCAAAATAAGCAAAAGCTTTGTTATCCATCCCTATCCGGTTTAATGGAACTGAAAGCAACACAATGTCACATGAATGGAAAAAGTAAGAAACAGTCCTATACTGCACAATTAGATAAAATATGTATGTCAAAATAACTCAAGTCTCAAAATGTTCATAGCTTTTTACAGATCTGTTTTATAAACCATAGAAACATAAACTTCCATAGTTATTTGTAGCCTGGAAAAACATCCAGCAGGAAATTATATTATTTCCACAAAAAAATAACCGTGCACAAAACTGAGTAACGTAAGGGTTTAGAAAATTTTGCAATATATTTGCTTTTTTAAAATGTTTGAGAATTGAATTGTTTTAAGATAACAGCAACTCACTTTATTTTTTGCCTGCTCAGCTCAGACTATCTGGTCAGGATGAAATTAAATCAAATTGCCTCGAACTGAGGTCATTCAAAGAGTTATCTTCAACTCCATCTCCATCTTCTTCTGCTTATCTCTGGATCAGACCACCAGAGTATCCTCGCCTTCAACCACTGCCCATCACACATTGCACCTGACCCCTTCGGCCCCTCCCACAGGTGGTGAGCCCATGGGAAGGGGGACCTGTATCTCCTCTTCGAGCTGTGTCCTGGTCACCAGGCACTCCCCAGCGTGCCCCACCTCCAGGTCTGGCTCCAAATTGGTGCCCAATTGACCCTCGTCTGGGCGAGGGAACACTGTCTCCATTGATGGTATTCATCATAGGKGGTCTTTGGGCTGCACTTTTTCTGATCCCTCACCTCTTTGCTTTAGGTGACCCTACCGTGGGCATAAAGCCCCTGGCAACATAGCTCCTAGGMTCACTGGGACACACAAACCCCTCCACCATGATAAAGTGGGAGACCAGGGAGAGACTATCTTCAACTGTTTAYAACCTTTCCACAGAACCCCATTTCCAAGAGTCATATCATTTATAGAAAAGCATTTTGCTGTGTACATGATGTGTAGCAAAAAAATACAGCTGTGTCCTATAGCAGACAGGTTGGTGTTGTATACAGCTGCCATGCAGCAGCTGTACAACACAAACACCAGGATACTGATGTGAACTCAGAGTAAAGCAGCCRTGTTGAAAGGCCAGTCTTTCTGATCGATGAGCTGTCAGTCCAAAGTGATGAAGTACAAGGAGTTGCTCATCCTTTGTCTAAGAAACAGGCAAGCAGTAATTTTAATATTTCTTTTCACWGTGGTGTACAAATGTCACACAATAACTGTAACTGAAGGTGCTCCAAAAGTTCAACAAAAATAAAAGTACTGTATTCTCAAGTTTATTCAATTCAGCGTAATTTCAGTATCAATGTTCAAACACAAATGCAACTTACAGAGCATTACAAGCAAAAACAAGCAAAATAAAAGATGAAAAGAAAAAAACTGCATTTTTTTCAAGC
>NW_013952917.1:199029-206116 GCF_001266775.1 Austrofundulus limnaeus | reverse complement strand
AGAGAGAGAGAGAGAGAGAGAGAGAGAGAGAGAGAGAGAGTATTTACCCCCTTGTATGTTTTACCTCTTTACTGTTGTGATCAATCAGTCATGGTCTGGATCAGGGGTGGCCAATCCTGGCCCTGGAGGCCCACTATCCTGCATGTTTTAGAGATTTCTCCACTCCAACACCTGATTTGAATAAATAGTGATTAGAAGGTTTCTGTAGAACTTGAAGAGGTAGTATGATTGATAAGCAAAGAGCTAAAAAATATCAGAATTATTCACTTTACAAAAGAAAAACAGGAATRGAGGGGAAAAACCTGCCAACATTTCTGTTTAGCAGTTGCTTATCAACAGYGGGATTTGTGGGCATAAACCTCTTCAGGACAAAACGTAATATGTACTCAACCTCACATGTTGAGAAAACATGACCTCACTTGCTCAACTTGATGAAAGCTTTACTGAAAATCCAGATTTAGTTTTTGTATTCCCATTCCAGTGCAAAGTTACAGGGAATATCTCTGTGTTGTGTGGATTAGAGCTGCCCSTATCTTTTAATCATCCTTTACTTTTTGTCTTGAAAATACTAAACACAGATGGAAAAAAAAGATTATACTGCAACATATTTTTTCTGTGTAATCATTTTAACATGGSGTTGTGTTACATGCATCATGGACACATACATGTAGAACTAGAACCATAATCCATGCTGTCTCTTGCTAGGGGGATAAGCTTTAGCCCAAGTTCGAGGACAAAGAATAGCAACAAGAAGGAAACACTTGTATAACAGGGAGACATTAATGTCTTCGAGCCGTGGCAGCTTTCCCCCCGTGGAGGCACATTGCAAAGACAAGCCCTCGGAGCAGGTCATTGCATTGAAGTAAACGGTTTTCAATCTCCCCGGACTTTAGACAAAATGGCTCTTTGAAACGTGCCACGCTGCAGGAGAGGAAAAAACTGTGCTTACATCTGCGGCTGTCAGAGACAACATTCACCCTCAGATCATTTTTATGTTGTACATTAGCTTTCTGTGGGCCATTGGCCTGCTTCCTGTGCAGCTGCTTTTTTTTTTTTTTTTTTTGGGCAAATCCATATCGGTCATAATCGCGACACCTCACAGAAAACAAGGTCAGAACCAAATTCTAAGAAAAACACATACAAAGCCACAAGAATCATGCGCTGACTATTTAATACAATTGAAAATAAATCATATTTAGAGCTTTTCTWCAAGTTATTCCATCTATTAATCATCGAACATGCTAGTTATGTACATTTTTTTTGGCAGCTGACAACTTTAAACATGGTCTAAGTTACATTTTGTGAGCAGGCAGGCATTCAGGCAGATACAGCACACATGCCTACTGATGGATGTATAATGGCGGGAGCAAGGACTGACAGTACGACGTGACCTTTCGGTTTCCCGGACTCGCGTCTATCAAACCACAAGGACTCTTTACGACCGCCACGTCCATAAACCTTGGTCAAGGAATTTCTAGCTCAGTGAACAAGAAACCAAAAGTGCTCAAGATCAAAAAAACCGGGTAGCCGGGCCAGCYGCAAGAGCTCCCCAGAACTTGTGCTGCTGTCAGTTGTGTGTTCCACTGGACCTGACAACAGAGTTATGGAGCACTTATCACAGAGAACATCCCAGCGAGAGGAGAAAGGGACCAGTGTTGTCTTCATATTCCTGTTGCTTTTTTTTTTTTTTCATTTTCTCCAGTCTCACTTCTCTCTCGATCCCTGTCTTCTTTGACTTTTCTTTTCACCAGTGTGCTGTGGTGGATTGTTAAATTTGCYCTCCTCCAGCTATCATCCTCTATGATTTGGCAGAATTTTTCACACAGCTTTTGGCCTGAGATCAGTGAGGCACCTTGGGCAGGGAACAAAATATAGAAACCAGTAGAGAGAGACAGACACAACCTCCCGCAGCAATCCCCTCCCAAGCAATTTTGATAGCAAGGGTAGCAGTGTKGGTTATTCCCTCTGTAATTCACTGCGAGGCTGTAAGCTTACTCTCTGTAAAGTAGAGAGCGCTTGCTTTCCTCCGTATGATTCTCTCTTGACAGCCAGACAAAAGGCATCCTGTCTCCACTTTGGGTGATTAAGCTGCTTTTGACCATGACCTCAYGATTTATGTTTAGTTTGACTGAAAKAATTTAAACATTATCATRTAATAGAAACCTGGAATACCATTTTTTTTGTCAATAAGAAAAGGTTTTTCAGGAAAGGTGATAACTTTTGTTTTATGGTGACATGGAAAGAAACCCGCACAAAAGAAAATAAATGCGACTTCACTGATGTTTTCTCACCTTATCTGTCTTTTACTTTGACAAAGAGTTACTGTAAACCTGTTTTTGTTTTATGATAGATGACAACTGTGAGCGATAACTTTTATTTATTTATTTTTCCAGAGGACCATTTTGACATACCAAACCTTTACAACCCCACTAGTGGGTTGCAACTCTATCATTGAAGACCTCTGATGTAGAATATCTTTCTTTGAAACATTTAATCTTAGCCCAGGACTGCTATACAAACAGTCGGCCTCATGCAAGAACCGTTCGTACGCACAGATTTGTTCTTAAATTGTGCGTACGAGTGATTTAGGAGAATTTGTGGCATTCACCAATGTTTTCGTATTCTACGATTTTTTTCCGATACGAACAAATTTCACGAGTGGTCCAGACCTGTTGTATATTTTACGAGCAGTCAGTCTGCTGTTATCCAGACGGGTTTTCTTCATTAATAACTTTATATTTCGTTAGTTTGAAGATATTTTGAGTTGAAAATAAATCAGACTCCATAATTATGTTGACAATAGGCTATTCTGCTTGAATTAGAGTTATAATTTTAAATGTAATAATTTAGACTAACAATATAAATTGTCCGTCCGTCCGTTTTCCGCCGCTTATCCGGGATCGGGTCGCATGGGCAGCAGCAGAAAGACTCCGCTCTCCCCAGTGACACCTTCCAGCTCGTCCTGGGGGACTCCGAGACGTTCCCAGGCCAGAGGGGATACACAATCCCTCCAGCGAGTCCTTGATTTTCTCCAAAGTGCCAGACTTATTTTGAAATCATTTTAAAATGCTCAGTTCAGAACCGCATCTGAGACCACCTGCGACCGCGCAGCAGGCACGCGGGGGAGGGGGGTGCACGGTGCGCAACGGTGTGGCTTCTAAATAAATGGAAATGATTTAACACAGTTGTTTATACTTTTAGCAGCTCCTTTTATTCCACAGCTGACCTGCTAAAAATGACAGATTTTCTTTTCTGGATCTCTGACAGACAGACTTCAATCTCTGAACTCGCAAAGTTTTTCTTTTTAGTTTTTGCTGACATTTTTGTGAATGGACAATTCCTGATATATGAGGCAGGAAACATAGGCTTATATGGTGTTTTTGGGGTGGTAATTATGCTAATCTCCTCTCRCGTGCACGAGCAGCTGGATACAAACAGGTGGAATTTACGCAGCTCATTTACACACTTTTCCTGCAGATAGAAGAGTTTGCTGAATCTGACGTGACATGTTCGTACCAATCCTTCGTGTGAACAAAAGTAAGAGAAATTTAGGATAAGAATACAAACATGTTCTTGCATGAGGCCCAATGACCTTATATTGTTGTATCAAGAAATCCCTATTAGACTTTGAGTCAGAAAGTGMYGAAATCCTGTAATAGATATAATGCACGTGTTCTTCACATGATTTCTTGTCACAAATATTGTTCATATTATGGGTTTAGAGATGGTAAAGTTACAGCTACAGCAGAAACATTGCTTGAGCTACATAACTTTAATGGAATCACGTTGATATTAGAGTGGACTTTTGTTCCTACCTGTGACCTTGTTGCTGTCTATTACACTGATTTATTAATTGCAAAATTAGGATATTTACAGTACGTGAAATTTAAGGTTTGGAGTGTTATACCACATAATTCATGAAAACAACCAATATCTCTGTGTTGTTGGAAATCATGCTGTGTATAAAATAAAGTATCTGGTATACTGTRTAAAGCCCMAAAAAATAATGTCAGTCTTCATTCCTTGTTTTCATTCAGGTAAATTAAAAACCAAAGTAAAAMCAAAATAGTTCAAAGTAAATAAGAGACAGCATATATAAAAACCAAGTGGTCCACAAACAAATTAGGCAAATTAAATATACTGAAGAAATGTATTGGTCATTTACTCACTGGTTCTAAAAGCACAACACCATTTATTGTTTTCCTAGGTAAYTACTGGTTTCTATAAACTATTGTGTGATTATTGTTATGCCTTGATTAAAATAGTTGTAGTTACATGCCTGGAGCACCATAATGATACATAGATACTGTTGATTTAAACATTAGGAAAGTTCATTCTGTTTGAGTATGGTCTCAGCCGTAGGTCTATGGGCGAGCCAGATACTGAAGCGAGATGATAAAATTTGTTGGACTTCCGGGGTTATCTCTGAATGCTGCTGATGATGAGACTTGAAGCATTAAAGTGCCACTCAGAACCAGTAATGGAGTGGTTGTAGGGTCTATTCTCTTCACTTAATCATTTTAACATTCATGTGGTTTATGCCTGGTTAAGGCACGATTTCAGTAAAAGAACACTATTTCTTTACAATACTATATATTGTGTGTATAAAGTATTTACTCCCTTAAATATCTTAGCCCTACTTTGTTCTCACTTGTGTCAAAACTCAGTAATAAAAAAAAATCTTGCTTTGTTTGTATTAATTTATTGGAAGTAGTTTGTTTTGTTTATGATTCTGTGGGCCGGATGGAGATGGTTTAATGACTGCTTCTGGCCCTCAGGCCACATTTTTAATAAACTAACTGCACTGCTGCTTTAATAAAGTAGATTGTCGTGATTTAAAAACCTTAAGCATTCATCCATCTGTCTGTTGTCGAGACTAATTTTAGAGCTGTGTGTGCTTTGATCGTGTTCAGGAAGCTCAAACAAAAATCTTGATGATGTGTCATTAAAGCGTTATCATCAACTTCCCTGAGGTATTCAAGAGAAGCTGAATCCTTTTTGTGCCACTCTGTAGATAAGAAAATTAATCCTTGCAAAACTAGGAGGGGGCAAATAAAGGTTTATGATTTACATGAGCACATCTTTTTTTATTTTAAAGAACAGAATTACCTGGTATATTATATTAAAAAGTGGTGTTTCTCTTTAGCGTGCTCAAKCTCTAGCAAGGAATTAGTTCCAAGGGGAAATGTTATTGTTTCAGAAAGAAGCTTTAAATGTGTGCAGCTGAATGCAAACGAATGCCTTTGAAGTACAGTGAAAATTAGGAATCACAGCTCCTCTTTGCATGTAGAAACTGCAAGCTGTAAAAGTTGGCATAAAGATGAAATGAATCACAGAGCTGTTTTTGATAATGGTCAAAGACGACAAAAAAATGTCTAATTTTGTGAACTGTTGAAGTCAAAGCTGGGGGAGGGAGAAAAAAGGGAAAGAGTTGGGTAAGTGGYGTCAGTTCTTTTTGCATTAAGTAGCATATTTTTGTTATTGAAGAGGAGCCTCTATCAGGGATGTGCAGGCAATTACACCAAATGCTCCCATGCATGAAATCCCAGCTGGTTGTTATTGATAAATTTCCAAACAACTCCAAAGACTTTTCAAATTACCTCTCCCTCTCTCTCTTATTAAAACTTTACTCATGCATTTCATTTTTTTCTAACCTTTCCCACCCCCGGTGCTAACTCCCCCTCCCCATGCTTTTTTTTTTTTAATTCCAAGGGTAGGCAAAAGCATTTTTTTGTTTGATAGTTCAGGATGAAACAGGAAAATGTGCTCAATAAAAAGAAAACAGGATGCAGAGGGAGAGGGAGAAATAATGGAGAAAAAGGAAGGGAAAAAGATGAAATGTAACTCGCATTGGAAAAGTACTGGACAAACAAACAGCATCCATTTATCTCCTGCTGGAGTACTGATGGACAGGGCTTCATTAGTGGTAGGGAAGCAATAAGCCAAACAATGTGAGACTCCTCAGTATTCAAGGTACATAGTAGCTGTGCATTAACACAAGCCATTTCTCTTTACATGGCTGAATGAGATTCCATTCAAAACTATTTGAAGGTCACATAAACAGCCATACTCTGAGAAATCTAAAAAAAAAATCCTCTCCCTGTACATTTGTTTTGCCTTATCTTTCCTGGGTAGCTCTACTTATTGGAAGTGACAGCTTAATTTCACCAAGCGGACATGAACGAATAGTGTAAATGCAAATGAATAAGTAAGAACATTATTTAAATTATTTATTTCCATCAGAGCAGAAAGAAATCCTTCAGTGTGTGAGGTTAGTTTAGACAGGAGTGGCACTCGCCTGAGGCCAAATCTGATTTCTTAGTGTTAACCAGAACCCCCGACGGTACATCAGCCACTTCCTCTCCCACATGTAGCCCTGCCATTTAAAATTACAGGGGTAGTGCTAAAACTGTTCTCAATATAAAGAATTGAAGAAACATATAGAGGCCATGAAACGTGGGTCAGAAATGTGACCCACATAAATTTTTTTATGCTGTATGGCAAATAATCTTTTTGTTGATTTATTTATAATTTCTGTGATTATTAACAGGAATCTGGCACAGTTTTTAACCATTTTTAACACTGTTATTGGCAATAAAACCAAACCTAATACGTTGGTACACATCAGACGTTACAAGGATTCTGATAGTAACATATTATTTGTTCAGAATCATTCTTTTTTGCCACTTTACCATAACTGACCACCTTAAATGCCATCAGATTACATTCTAGTGGTCACCTCGAGGTGGAACAAACAGTTCCACCTGTCTTTGACCTTGGTCTCAGAAGATGACCTTCAGAAAGACATGATCTGTTCCATTTAAAACTGAATTTATGCCACAATGTGTTTTCTTAAACCTAAAGAGGTATTTTCTTCTTCTTAATCAGATAAAAATAAAATAATCTTCTTACATTCATAAAATTGTAAGGGTGGGGTGGACTTGCCGGCCTGGACGCGTGGCGGTGGGAGCCGGGACGGAGCGACTAATCTGACAAGTGAGGCGTACCAGCTTCCCTGTTTCCTATTTGGATCAATATCAGCCGTGCCCTGTTTTTCGGTTGAGGATCAAACTGGAGCTACTGGTTT
>NW_013952917.1:178889-193759 GCF_001266775.1 Austrofundulus limnaeus | reverse complement strand
GCACAATTCAATTAGGGAGCTGAAAAAAAGCAATTGTTGCATCCCCTACTGTGATTGCACCACACATTTACCATAAAAAGGAACATGAGATGGTTTTATAGACCATTTCTGTTCTCATTTCAATGAGTCATTCATCAAGGCTGGTGTGGGACAAATTTGTTTTTCCTCTTTTCAAACACTGAAAACATCTGATTGTCTGAGATTGGTGCCATAGTTCCCAAACAACCATCTGGTCATTCATGCTGGATTCCCATTTTTGTTTTACATCCTTTAGCAAAATAGATGCCRATGTTTGTTGTCTCTGCACTTGAACCCATTTTGGCACACATCATGGTCTGACAGATAAGACAACATAAAAAAAACATTTGAATGTAAATATAGCTTTTTGCAATGAACACAGCCCACATTACAAATTCTAAAAATACCTTTTTGTAGAAATTAATCATCTGATTGGCTTAGAGATTACCAGACAAAAAAGAAATGCATCTTCTTACACCACGGCAATTGAATTTGCACTATAAAGCCTTTAAAAAATAAAGTGCAATATGAATAAAATAAATGGTGCTATGTGCCGTTGCAGCTCTTACATATTTACAGGACGTAAATATTTATCAGCAAAAACCTTACGAGACGCGCAACACCAGCCATCAGAGTGACTTTAGAGAAGAGCACATTTCACCCTGATGAATGTGAACTTTTTCCCCTGAAAGCATAATAATGGCACTGCTTTGATGTCAGAGCACTCCGCAGATGCGACGAAATGCTACATAAAACAGCAAGCCCATTTTAAACACTTCCTATACGTGTCACAAAGATGTACTGTGCTTGCAAGGCCCTGCTGGTGATAAATTACACATTCCTCTCATGCGGCCTGCTCCCAGTCCTTTGAGAAGCAGACATAAACCCACAGCCATAAAGTAAATGCTCAGTAAGACCTCTCACCCCGATGTATTGGCCACTGGAGGCCATAGCAGCTCTGACAGCGGCAGGGGCAAGTGGTACCGGTGCCATTCAGTGACGCAAAGAGGCAGGCTGCCACTTCTGTGGGCTGCAGAGGTGAATGCAGAGCTGGATTGGTGTGTGACGTCTGTCTTGAGTCATGGTGGGGCATGACAAAACACAGGTGGGAAGAGTGAGAGCACCAAAAAAAAAAAGCTTACCTTTGATGCCAAAAAAACTAATCGACTGCCATCGAAACAAGACAATTTTCTTTTTGTGGTAAAGCAGCAGCTAGAAGTGCCGGGATCGTTGAGATGTTAAAAAAAGCGTGTGCATCTGTTGTGTGGAATGAAATGAACACAATAGTTTTTTTTATCCTTAATTTACTGGCTGAGTTCACTAAGAACATATTCTCATTCATTGTGACAAAGAAGGGGATCAGTGGCAGTGTGAGGATGGGACTAACATGCACAGCTGCGTGGCTGAAGGCAGAAATCAATTTGTCCTACCAGAGGCTAAACACCTGTGGCTCTAATTACAGAAATGGGTTTTTTAGGTTACAATGGTGAAAATGAGGACAAACTTTACTGATATTTGCTTATTGATATTTTTATATGGAGCATTACAGCACCAGCAAGATATAGACTAGATTGCAAAAATCACTTTTGGCATTTTGTCCTCGTATGCTTGAAGGTGATATTTCTTGGGTTTGAAAGCTGATCTGATTCGTGTTTGACCTCTGTGCAGAACCATCACGTCTTCCTATAAAAATGGAGGAATCTTCCTAACAGCAAAGGTATGAAAATTTAATCACATGATATTTACATGGATGCAGTGTAAAAAGCATGAAGCAAAACTGCTACCACTGACAGTTACTGCTTCCACATCAGCTGAAGTTAAAGTCAAATTGACGTACTGATATTTACTGTGAACACACTTCAGCTGAGTTGCATGACTTTTCTGTTTTCACACTTATTAGTTTGTGTGCCTGTGTTAAAGAATTTACAGGTCTTGCAGTTTTATTGGTCAGGCATAAATCTGTTGAGATTTACTGGATGAGATATTCTACTTGAAGGTTGTTTCTAACATTACTGGTCAACAATGTAATACAATATAAAAATGCAAGAATATAGTTTCCCTCTTTCATCTTTTCTATAGCCATTTCTGCATTGTAAGGCCCACCTCAGGGGTCTCAGCCCACCCTGGCCACTGTCGACAAGACCTACTCTGTCCCAGCTCTGGTTGTGTTTTCATTGAGCAGGAAGCTGCCTTGATGTGGGCGGGATCATCACATCTAAYATGCATGAATTTTATTTAGTTTCACTGTGACACACCTAACTCAAAAGAAACATACTGAAGGCTGCACTGGACCATCCAGCAGTATGACGCTAATGACAAGAGACTAGACTGCAGTAAGCTAATGTTAGCTTGTTGCTGTTTGGTACCTTGCTACTGTTGCTGCATAGTTAAACTTGTGGGAAAAAAAAGTTAGTCATTGCAAATGCTTCATGTCAAGTTATTCTCATCTGTGTGACGTAATGGCGTAAGTGAATCATTCAATCAGCAGCAGTAGCAGATGTAAAATCATGTCTAGCAGTTTGGCCCAGATAGTATCACGAGTCTCAGGGTTCCAGAAATTGTGGAGGCAGTGGGTGATAAAAGTTAATGCAAAGGTGTGAAGACTGACCTGGGCCTTGCTGTAAAAACAGGACTTGTCTGTATGAAATTCCAAGGGCTAACTTTGCACAGCCTCATTCATTGAATGTCTTTTGTGGTACAAAATTATTGAAAGACATCTTGTCTCGCCCCCCTTTGTTTGCTGCTGATTGGGGCTAATTTTGTTTCACCCAAGGTCAGCCCGAGGCCACAGGCTTTAGTCAATGAGGGTGGAGGTACTATAATGTGTCTTGAGTGTGAGTGTATGTGGACATGGTTTGGAGTAGGTATGATGGTGATCAAGACTTAAACAAGGTGATTTATTTAATTTCTCACCTGGTGTCTGATTTATGTTTTGGAGGAAAAACTGTAAGTGAGGATGTTGGGGTGGATAGACTGAAGGATATTCAAATTGAGCAAAATCGGCAAAACCAAAGTTTTTCTGTGGCCTCTTTTCAGCAAAAGGACTGGTTAACAGCAAGGGTAGCAAAGACGCCTTTTTATTTTGCTTTCTGTGTTTGCTGTTTGGAGGAGACACAGGACGTTTTGTTACATATCTATATATTATATCTGTTAGCCCACCCTACAAATATCACCACCAGTCACCAATGTAGCTGTTTGTCTTTAATAAAAACAGGCACCAGATTACACATCTCATCCTTTAACATAAGCTGACAGACAGATTGCAATTTGTTTTACACAAATCCTTTATGACATTGTCCCTTCCCATCCGGAAAACTGTGTCACATGGGTATTGAATGTTTTTCCTTTTAACGTCGGAACAACACATCTCACGTTAACATTTCCCTTCGACCCACCCACTCCCCCAAACACAAACACAAAATTAGATATTTGTGTGTGTCCTTGTGTCAGTGATTAAAGTTGCAGCTGTTGATGTTGTGTTGTTAATTTGCTTGTGTGAGAATAATTACATAGCCCCACTTGTGTTTATATTGCCTGTTAATTTTGAAGGGCACGAGTGCAAGCAGCAGATGCAATGCAGGATGCAACATGATTGCTGCATGAGTGCCTTTTCTGATAAGGTCTACGTGGGATCCTTGCAACACCCGCCCTATCATCCAACCTGCTGCTTGGTGTTTGTTGCTTAAAGATGCTACATCACATACTTGATACCTGCTGTATACTCCTCTCATCTAATATTCACTATTTAGGAACAAACTACATTGTCAAGTTGCATCACATCACATGCATTCAGACCCATTCATTGGCTGTGAAACATATGTTTCCCCACAGGAAAATCCTTGTTACACTGTCACCTTGCAAGATGTTGGGAATATGTAGTCATGCTATTAAGTGCCTTAGTAACCCAGCAGTCACTTACATCTATCCAATAATTCATCATAGATCACTGGTAAAAATCGAGTATAAAGCTTCTTCAGTTGACAAGTCTTTGCTTTTAAATACAGATGTGACAAACCACAGGCATTTTCTCAAAAACATCCAAACAAAAGTCTTTAGAGGAGATGAATTATCAAATAAACTTAAAGTAAGGACATTTGTGTTTTTTCAGATTTTTTCTTTGTTGTAACAATGCTTTTTCTTGGTAACAAATATTATACACCTGATAGGCAGAACCTTTTTTGTGTCAAGTGTCAATAGCAACAGCATAAGCTGTTTGACAGAGAAGATTTGGCAATTTTTTCATGTGTGTAACCATGTACTCAGCTCTACTGCTCACCCCACTTAGCATGTTCCTTACAAATGTGGCACCATTTAAAAGGGAAATTAACAATGTTATGACATTTATTGCTAAAAAGCTTTATTACAACAAGTAATAATAACAAACAATTCTTTACCTTTTGTGCTAAGTTTAGTTATAATTTATAGAAGCATACATTTAATTTATAGTTTATTTGTTGGTTTTGTTTAGTGATGTAATACCATTTTGCAACCTTTAAAGGCACAGTGTGTAGGATTTTGCCAAGTCTTTTAGCCGAACATGAGATAATCAATAATGACAATAATAAAAAACGTCTAATCATTGCAAAAAAGACCATGTTTTATTATTTTTACCTTATAAAAAGCTGTTTATATCTCCATGATCGCGGATCGCCACACAGGCAGCTGCCATCTTGCACCGCCATCTTGTCTAYGAAGGCTCATGAAGGACAAATTGTGGTGGCGGCGTCAAAAACGGTTTTAGTTGTAATATTATAAATGTAATATTTGTTGTCTGTCATTGTAGCTGGGATAATTTTACTTATTAAAGCTCATAATCTTACCACTTGAAACATCACTAGCCCTGAAGCTGCTGGTAGACATGGCGGTTGGAATTATCAAAGGTTTTTGACACCTGAGAGACACCGTAGCAACTCCTTTGYGTTTGGAAGCAGGGGTGGGGGGAGGACCAGGGAGGATGATTCAACCACTCAACCACTAGATGTTGCTGAAAACAACAAATCCTACACACTGTGCCTTTAAAGCTGCAWTGAATAATGTTTTACTCCAGAAAATGGTTGCTGTGTTGTGTAAATACTGTCAAAATGTCAGAGATTGACTTAATTTTATTCTGCGGGTTTTATGCACCTCTGAATTACTGTCTTTCACTTCATTGTTTTGGTTTTCAAGCCAAGGTTTTCTCTTAAGCATGGGACAATTTTAAGGTATACCACATTGGCAAAATGTCATCGTTTCAAAACCTCTAAATTTTTCTGTCATATCACTCCTTTGGTTTAAATTATTTTTAATGAGGCGACATAAACTGTACTGGAGTTTATCCTCTCGTATGTTGCAAAGAGTGGTGCTCCCCCCACCTCCTTACCTGTTACTGCAAGCTGTCAGGCAGTTGCATACAATGACCTAATAATGAGCATACTTTTCACTTTGAAAAAAAAAGTTAAGTCATGAGCTTGAACATGTTTTCAATAACAAAATACATGCTGTCAAGATCTCTTATTGGTTCGTTCTTTGCATTGTGGTTGTCTGAAGTAACAAATCAACAGGAAATTTAATAATGCCATAGGCTACGTTCACACTGCAGGCAAATCCGACCCAAGTCCGATTTTTTTGACCCATCTGACTCATATCCGATTTTTTATGACAGTCTGAACGAGACAAATCCGATTTTTTCAAATCCGACCCAGRCCGTTTCAGTATGTGGTTTTAAATCGGATACATATCTGATGTTTTCAAAGTGACTGCAGTGTGAACGCTCATGTCACATTTTATCCGACTTTTTCATGAGGAGGAGGGGGTGAAGGATCGATAAGACACTAACCTCAGTTGTCGCTGTTTAAATCTGCAGCTCCATGTGTTTACAGCTCCAAAACACAAGTCCAGTTRCTTCATCTTTTTACTTTTCATTTTCCACGTAGATAGTATGATAATAACGAAGTCCAGCATGGGTCGCGGAGAGTATCGATCCTAAAGTTAGCTCCTCGGTCGATACTTTTTTCCAGCTCGTAGTTTCGTTAAAAAAAAAAGCTTCACTGGAGCATCCTGGTCAGAGGCAGGTTCAGATATAAACACTGAACTAAAGAAGCAGGTCAGATAATTATTTAATCGACTCTGATTAAGCAACAACTTCAGATTCGATGTGTAATATGTAGCATCCATGCTAGCTCTGTAAACAAACAAGCCGGCTGATGAGACGTCACGTCTTTTACTGCGCATGCGTGTCACATCAGTGCTGTGTAGCGTTCACACAGGGGTCTGATGCAGGTCACATTTAAAATGTAATGTGTACGTTCACACAAAAAGATCAGATTTTTTCAAAAAATTGAAACTGAGCATTAAGGCCTGCAGTGTGAACATAGCCATCCTTTTGGCCACCACTTGAAGAACAGAACAATTTTTACGCATTGTGATTCTAATTTTAATGTGATCTAAACATATTTTTATCTAACACACTCCTTTAATTCGTGATTAAATATTAGGATCAGAGATAATTTCCTACAACCAATTAAAGTTCAGAAATAACCAAAAAAAAATCTAAAGTGGTGTTTGTTTAAGCAATTTTCTTTATTTTTTGTCTAAAACCATTCACTGACCCTGAATATGCAAAACATGTCTGTTATAATTCTATAAGAATCCCCTCCCTTCATSATAAAAATATTCCAATGGCAATTCCTCAGAACAGTTTGAATGGATTTGTAGTGACTGAATCCTCTAAGGGGATAAAACAATCCTATGCCTGAGAATGCCCCAAACAGTATGTCAGAGAAATCAAATCCATTCACTGTAGGGGTCACAAGTTGAAGCAGCATACAGATGTCACTACCGTAACTATTTTTAGTAACATTCTATCTTTTTGCAATGTTTATATGACAGAAGCAACTCCCATTCACCCCCATACTGCTAAAAAAAGGTTAAGTCAAGCTTGGAAACAAGAGGGTAGGAACAATTCTGTGAAAACCTGATCACATTGGGGCTTGATGGGGTTGTACAAGACTTGAGTTCTGTGGAACAACAAACATGTGAACTTGAGGAAAACTGAGAGACGTGTACAAACATTTAAGAGGCTGCTGGTAAAGAAGCAAACCTTTGAAACTACACTTTTCTGGACTTTGTTGCTTTGTTCTTCTTTGTTGCTGCAACCACAGAGCTGATTACTTAGGAGGGTGAGGCCCATCCTTATCAGTAACTCTTACTACGCATTGCTTGGTTTAGATGATGATGACAACAATGATTGCAGACTCTTAATCCATAACACATAAAACAACAGACAACAAAAAGAAAAATACACATTTAAAAAACAACCTATCCTTTCAGGAAACAATCATACCAGTGTACCCAAAGTTCAAATGTACTGTATAATATATGGAACTGTAGTCAGTATTAAGATGACTCCATTATCAGACTCACTGAGTCGACGGATAAATCTAAACATAAGAGCAATTGTTAAGAGTATTTGTTTGTGTTGTTAGCTAATTGTTTAAAGTAAACTATTAGTTATGTATTGCCTTAATGAAAACATAATGTGTAACAGTTTGGTTAGTGTACAGCATCATTAAATAATGTATGTCTTCATCTTAAATTTCACAAAGTTCGTAGGAAAAGAAGATTATGAAGTACTTGAGAGATTTTGAAGATAGCCATAAGTTGTTTGAAGTTTATGTTGATATAAATTGATTTATTTGAGTTAAGTGTCTTCCAGTTATATATGCATGAACTTATTTACACAACAAACGTTACAATATTCTAGATTTGACTCTGTGTTTTGTAAAATCTGTTTAAGGTTTTTCACCAGAAATAAATGGCTGAAGAAAGATTAATAACATAACAGAATGGGATGTAAAATATTTATTTATACACAGTATCGGTACTTGACACTATACTCCAGGACTGCTTCAGCAGCACAGACTGGCAGATCTTCAGGGAGGCTGCCGAGTGTGAGGGGGAGCTGGACCTGGATGATTACGCATCTGGTGTACATGGGTTCATCAACAAGTGTGTGGAGGATGTCATTATTACAGAGACTGTCAATGTGTTTCCATTAAGGCTTTTTGATGCGCATTTAGAAGTGTCGCATTAAAATTGCAAATAAAAGTCAGATGGAAACAGCAAAATTCGAAAAAAATAATCCTCATTCCGCTAAAAAGTTTTTACGCTCGCTTGAGGTGGTTTTTGGGTTTTTCAAAAACACAATGCGCAAAAGGACAGATGGAAACACTTTTGCCGAATAAGTTGTGACGTAGCGAACATTTACCTCACGTAGCTGATCAGCTGTTCCATGGTACCAGTACAAGTTTCGGGTTGGCTGCAACCGCGACTGGCAGCATAACCCTCCTCCCGCTGTTTGCGTTTTCTCAGTAATCCCGTATTGTGAAGAAAATTGCATTTCTTTCTCTACGTCTCCAGACAGCATGTAACATCGCCAAAACTAGTTGATAACAGAACAATTACAATTTTCCTGATAGTAGCAACGCGTTCCTGATAACTTCTCTCCATTATCCTGAGATGTGTGGACCCTGCAAGTTTAGCAACGGTCACTTCCTGTTTACCACGCACATGCGTGTGTGACGTAATTGATTCACTTCAAGCCAGTTGATGGAAACGCCRTTTGATTCGCATTTCTTATATTTTTCCTTTTTGCGGAATTATTAAAATTAGCTCAAAATTGAAATTAAAATTGCATGTAATTGGATGGAAACACGATTTGTGACTTGCTAACTGAACCAGAAACCCTGGCTGAATGCAGAGGTGCATTCGCTGATGAAAGCCCGGGATGCTGTCTTCGGGTCTGGTGACTCACATAAACTCAGGAGGGCTAGGAGAGAGCTGACTGCAGGAGTAAAGAGGGCAAAAGAAAATCCAGAGACACTTTTTCTCCCAGGATCCACAGAGCATGTGGAAGGGCATCAAGTGCATCACGAACTACAAAGCCAACGCTGCACAAAGCCCCAAAGACCCCTCCCTGCGTGAGGCTCTCAACAAGTTCTACACTCGCTTTGAGAACTCAGACACTGCCCCCAGCACCAGACTTGCATCTTCACCAGAAGAGAAGCCCCTCAGTGTGACACCAGCATAAGTAAGGAGGACGCTGAGAAGGATCAACCCTAGGAAAGCAGCTGGACTGGACAACATCCCAAGATGGGTACTGAAGGACTGTGCCGATCAGCTCTCTGACGTTCTGGCGGACGCCTTTAATGCCTCCCTCATCCAGGCAGCTGTCCCCACTTGCCTGAAGTCTGCCCCAAGAGCTCTGCGGTGACAGGTCTGTGTAACTACCAGCCAATAGCCCTCACACCAACAGTCACAAAGTGCTTTGAAAGACTGGTTCAGACCCACATCAAAGCCTCCATCAAGGTCACAGTGGATCCACATCAGTGTGCATACAGGTCAAATCATTCCACAGAGGATGCCATTTCCTCCGTGGTCCACATTGCCCTTACCCGCCTGGAGCAGAAGGATTATTATGTCTGTATGCTCTTCGTGGACTTCACATCTGCGTTCAACACCATGGTTCCTCATACCCTGGTAAATAAACTCTCCTCGCATGGACTGAGCTCTTCTCTCTGGAACTGGGTCCTAKACTTCCTGATCAACAGGCCACAGTCTGTGAGGATTTACAACATCTCCTCCCCGACCATAACCCTCAGCACTGGCTCTCCTCAGGGCTGTGTGCTGAGCCCCCTCCTGTTCACACTGCTCACATATGACTGCTCACCCATCCATCCAGGGTGTCATATTGTGAAGTAAGCAGATGACACAGCAATGGTTGGATGCATCACAAACAATGAAGAGTCCAACTACAGGCAGGAGGTGGAACACCTGGAGGGTTGGTGCTAAGAGAATAACCTCTGCATCAATGTTTAAAAAAAACAAAGGAGATGATTGTGGACTTCAGAAGGGGCCAGCAGGTCCACCTCCCCCTGCACATTGGAGGATCTGCGGTGGAAGTGGTGAACAGCTTCAGGTACCTGGGAGTGCACCTGAGTAGCAACCTCAGCTGAAGCACCAACACTTCCACCCTGGTCAGGAAGGCACATCAGCGGCTCTACTTCCTCAGGAGGCTGAGACGTGCTGGACTCTGGAGCTCTGTCCTCCCGTCCTTCTACAGATGTGTGGTGGAGAGTGTTGTGTGCTCCAGCATCAATGTGTAGCATGGAAGCTGCTCTGCTGCAGACAGGAAAACTCTGCAGAGGGTAGTGAAGGCAGCACAGAGGATTGTTGGAGCCAGCTTCCCCAGCATCACAGACACATACATCTCCAGATGTAGGAAAAGAGCATCCTGCATCAAGAAGGACCCACCCAGCACACTCACTTTTTGCCCCGCTCCCCTCAGGCAGGAGGCTGCGGAGCATCAAGTGCAAAATTACAAGACTGTGAAACAGCTTCATTCCTGAAGCTATAAGACTTTTAAACTCACGKGTATAACTGGACCGTGAAAGAAGAAATTTTGTTCCACCCCATGTACCACATGTGATGCAAATGACAACTGAATCCTTGACAACATGATTTGTTGTTTTTTGTCAAACTGGAAGAAATTTAGAGAAATTCTGAAACACAAATATCTCCCTGGTGGTCAAATCAGGGTAAAGTTTAAAGATAAGTTTTRCAATTTAAAAAGCAAGCATATTGATGTGTCATTACTGTGTGTGTTTTTTTCTCCTAGTGGTGGCACAGGAAATGTTGGAATTTTTTAGGACAAGTGTGGACCATTGATTGTATCTAGCCCTCCAACCAGAATCCAAAAATTAAGTCATAAAGGGACCAATGTTGTAGGTTAAAAAATTCACCACAAATAATTGCATCACTAAGATCTTCCTTCTGAGTCAGAATATTCATGCAACGAAAAATTATTCTGCCTTTTAACTCATGCACACAGAAAGCACGACTTCCATATTTATCGTATATAACAGCTCAGCCACGGGCCAAAACGTATTCTCCACTTGTGATTTAACCGTGTACTAAAAATCATAATTCTGAATGGGACCTGTCGTCCACTCAGTTTGTAAAAAGTGTAAAATCCTGTCTCTTACTTTGAGTGAAGCACTGACTGAGGCAGGCAGGCTGAAATCACTCACTTTTCCACACCACTCTGGCCTTCTTGAGATAAAGACCCCAAAGTCAACCTGCCCTCCACTGATCACTGCCTCTAAGCCACTTTTATCCCCACTCAAGTCACCAAGAATCYAAACCAGAGGTCCATTCTTTCAACTCCTTAAAAGACAGCTAAAAGCTTAACCTCCAGCTAAAGTGCTGTGTTGAGCATAACTCTGCAAAAATGACATATTCACAATAAAATAAAAATCTGCAATGGAAAAGAAAAGAAAACCACAGAAAACTAGTCTGGAGGGATGCACTGATACTCTATTTTCATCTGTGGCTTCATCTGAGCACTTGTCCCTGTGACCTGAAAATGTGTTACAAACTAGCTGGTTTGTCTTGAAATGTCCTGTGCACATTCATGGTCCCATCAGAGACAAATACATCGATTTTTTTTGACCCAACGTCTTTCAAAAGCCACTTGAGTTTGAACTTTGCCTTTTCTTGTTGCACTATGAGTTGTTGACACAGTTGACTCACATTATTTTTTTTCATTTGAACTTATCTTAAATAAAATGGTAGTAAGGAACAACATCAGAAAGACCCTTTTCTCTTCCATTTTACTGAGCAATGATTGGACCGTTTTCTGAGCACTTTTGACCTTTGGAAAAGGTTTGGTTGTAAATGATGAGTTCAAAGAAGAGTTAGCTGCAATTTAAAGTCAAACTTGCTGTAATAGTCATCATTAGGCATCAAATGCATGACCTTTGCATGTTATAAATTGGCTGATAAAAGTCAGCATGTCAATAATTCACCAAAAAGAAAAGATAAAAAAAATCTGTAGCCCCTGGAAAAGGGTTTAAAAAACAAAAGTGTGAGAATGACTTAACAAAGGGCTTGTGCTGTAGACTCTTAACTCTACACCTAACTGCACAATTGCCTCATTCATACTAGATCAGGGTTTTGTTATACTCTTCATAACCAACATAACTGTAAAGAAAACGGCTTGATTGCAGTAAAAACTGGTAAAAACGTCTTGAGTGTGAAGGCAGTCATGACACTACGTGGACAATATTGTGGTGTACCTCTGTACCGAAATGTGATAATGATATTATTATGATAGTTTTAATCATGTGAGGTGATGCGCCAAATCTCCACAAGGTTGCTATGAACATTTCATGCTCTTCCAGAAGACGCCCCATAACATTACTGACAGGTGCTCTGACCACCTCAATCCATTCAGAAGACAAATAGAGGTGGGGGAGGGGGGCAGAGACACCCCTGTTTGTCATGTCTTCTAACTTCTGAGTGAGGTAGTGACAGAATTTTGCTAATTCCTGAAAATGTGTGCCGTCGTAGTGTTGGCACACATCGAGCCATGGGTTTCTTAAGTCAAACCACTGGAGTTGGACTTCTCTTAGATTTAAACTCTGTTTTATTAGTTTAATTTTCATTTTATTTTATTTTATTCATCTTTGTTTGTTTGTTTTGTTTTTCCAAGACCCACAAGCTCCTTGCTGCAGAGGAGGAAATAAATACACTTTATCCACACAAAGACTGGCTAGAAGTATGAAGTAGGGTGGATATAACCGGGATAAGAGTCAGGTTATTTTGAAATAGTGATGGGTCAGTCGCGAACATTTCGGCTCCAAGAGTTGGCTCTTTGAAATGAACGATGGGAGTCAGCTCCCCATTGAGAGCCATTCTCTCTTTTTTTAATAAAAGCCATGAACATGAGAGACGCAGGTATGTGTGAGACATGTCTCCTGCACTCCCTGTATCAGTGCACTCTGTCCCCTGCACTTTTTTCATCCATTACAACCATTTAATACAGGTTATTACAGGTTATAACAGGGCTTAACAGGTTATTATTATAGCAGGTCTGTTATTAAAAGGCGGTATTGTGTTTTTTTGAGCCGTCTTTAAACGCACCATGAGCTAACACCGTTGTTTAAACTTGTAGATCACAGAGGGGAGAAGTGATGCTGCAGAACTACACCGTATGGGTCAGAAACAAGCCAGAACCAGTAAAAAGTAAAAGATTTGCACAGTTTTTGCCAAACAAACCATGTAAGTTAAGTCATGCTGTTGGAGTTGTCTAATGTAAATGTTTGAGTTAATACATGCCAAGTTATCAAAAAAAAAAAAACTGTTGTTACTTTTATTACATCCCTTGCTGCTATGAGATAAACCCAATCCTTTGCAGTTTCTGTGCAGACATTGTGTTCCCTTGCTTTCCACATACATATTTAAAATAAATCTTTATTTTCACTACAAAAGAGCAAAGTCAGAAAGGAGACATAAGCAGATCCAGCAGCAGGGACCATGATGATGCAGAGTCTTCTCAGGTAAGGACAGATCAGGACAGATTCACAGATATTTCAAAATTAGCCTATTAACACTCCAAAATATTTTTATTTTGTTATTGTTTCCACTTAGGTTCAAAATAAAAATGGAGCTGATAATATTATTTTTATAATATAGTTAAATGCAAGACAACTGATTGTTTTCAGTTCAAAAGCAAAAAAACTGACATGAATGTTTAAAGATGTAGTTGATATTTAGACATTTGTATTTTTTTGTTATTTATTTTCCAACATTTGGTTGTTGCAGGCAGCAGGTACATGACATGTCTATTTTCTTTAGTTTGATAATTTTGCCCATTCATGTTATCACATTTAAATAAATGTCCCCTCAAACATCACCAGCATAACATTCAAAGTTAAAAAAAAATAAAAGTTTGAATAAATTATTAAACAAAATAATTAACAAAGGTAACTTGACTGCTTGGTAATAGAACAAATACAAAACAGGCAATTATAAAGAGTCTCAAAAAACACTTTCATCATTCATATTTGCCAAGTTAAGCTAAAATATGAGTCGACCGGTGACAATAAGTTAGGAGCCATTTGGGAGCCACCAGAGCTGGTTCTSGGAAAAGAGCCAAACTTCCCAWCACTATTTTGAAACTAAAAAACCTAAAAATATGTACTTGGACATATTTTGATCTGTGCAGCATAAGAGCAAGAGCCATTTTGCAACTCCTGATGTTCTCATCAACGTCAATGTCAATTTATTTCTATAGCACATAAAAACAACATGAGTTGASCAAATCATTTGAAACTATACTGATGAGATTTTAAACATAGGACAGTTTTTTTTAAGAATAAGATGCAGAAGTGGCTTCAGATGTTTAAATTGCAAAACAATAACCAACATATACACTTGCAAATGACAGAATTTCAAGTCATCACAACTGCAGCTCTTCATGAAAGCAAAAAAGTTTTCGCCTGTCAAGCGTATGATGTTTCATAAGACTGCAGATTTTGCAGTATCACTTGACATGTAATTATGAAACTATTCTGTCATCAAACTCTGTCATCTACTCAGAACAGTGTTGACAGAAAAGTTAACAGTGACTGGGGAGACATGTCAGACTTGAAGATCTTCAGTTTACGAAAAAGCTTCAAATGAAATCAGCACATGACAGCTGCTGGGTTTTACTTTACAGATTTTTTTTTCAAAATGCAGTTCATATTATTTTTGAGCCCTCAGAGGCTAATTAATTATTGTTAGGTTGTGGGCAGTGGCTCATAACCAAGAGCCATGCTCCTGCTTTCAGAAAAATGACCTTTGTTTCTTTGTGGTTAGCTGGCACAGAGCAAAGCCTGTGTCACAAACTGCCCTTAGGTCAAAGCGGGGAGGAGGGATTGAATATTTTGCCAAAGGGTCATTATGGGAAAAGTGTGAAAATGTCCATCCACCTATCTAAAACTACTACTACTACTACTACTACTACTACTACTACTACTACTACTACTACT
>NW_013952917.1:176796-178346 GCF_001266775.1 Austrofundulus limnaeus | reverse complement strand
TAATAGGATATTGTGAAGTAGGAGCATATTGTCACAATCTAAAGTATTTACACAAATGTCAATTATTGGAAAATAAAAGATGTATAAAATGAAAAAAGAAACAAGTAAGCAATTGTTCAGATCTCATGAAATGGGCTTCTGTGAAAAGTTTATGCATATTTAATATGTTTACCTGTTATAGCCAAAAAAACAATCAAAACATTGGGATTGTGCAGTTGATCAAGCAGTTGGTATAATTTAAATGATTGTACAATGTCACTTTGGCAAAACAAACTGTATGTTACAGACACAGTTTCATATGCAATAACTCATGTTTTACATGTGAACAGTGAAACTAAAAGAAATAATCAGTTTTAGTTATTTTGTAATCTGTCCCCCAAATTGACCATCAATTGCTATACATGTTAAGTTTACTATTTTATTTTGGGCATAAACTGATTTACCTAAAAAAAATAAAAATAAAAAAAATTTAAAAAGTTGTGGTAGTTCACTGGTCAGTGCTTCAATTGCCATATATTTAAAGCTACAGTAGTTAGTTCTGAGAAAACCATGGCCTTAGTCTGAAAATTTGAATAAGCACACATTAGAGTCCCTCTTGCTTGCTCTTAGCAGAGGCGATTGCTCCAAGACTGCAAGGGAAGCTCAGCTTCCCCTAAAATGTAAAAAAAAAAAAAGTGATCAAATATACACTCTTGTGTGTTCATGTCATTGACTAAATATGTGCTATAACGCGCTCAACATTTTGTTCAGAACCAGCTTTTTATTACTGGTAATGATGCAGCTTTCCTCTCCCTCATTCCCGCAGCTTCACAGTGCTTTAAACAGTCGGACGCTGAGCATCCACAGACTTCAATAGTGAAGCAAAAAAAAATGCAACAAAATGAGACGAGTCATAGGATAAATGCTGGGCTTTGTCCTGTCCCCAGATGCTGAGCGTGTCTTGGGGTCTATGGAGGAGTGGGCGGGTTCGAATGCCCAGATTCTGCATGATGATTGGATGATCTGTCTGAGCCTGAATCCCTTTTTCATTGACAGAGAAATGAGCAAATCAGAGATCTTTTGGTGTAAACATTCAGTAGCAGTTTTTAGTTTCGTTTCTGTTCTGAGTTGAACCGGAGAGACTTTCCTGATCATCTTAGCGGCATTTTCTTTGTTAAAAACAACTAGCAACAAATGGAGTTTTTATTTCTGGTGGGTTTTATTGTATCTGCTTGTGTTTGGAGACAGACTTCTATCACTCTTTCTGACGTCTATCACAGTTTCTGTCCAGCGGGTGCTGCTGAGCTCCTCTACCGTCACAAAGCCCTCACAGGCGGACACACTTCACACTAGCCTCATGCCAGTCCCAGCTAGCGAGTTAGCTAGGTAGCAAGCTGCACATAATGGCAGAGAGTTTGAATGTTGTGGACCGGATTTTGGTGAAGCCATTTGATACAGTCTTGTTTACAAAGAAAAAGAGTTAAACAGCAGGGCTGATCAACTCCTCAGATTAATTTGGTGCAAAAGGTGGGGAAACGTAAGATTAAAAAAACATTTTTATTGATCCCACA